>NW_017670638.1:48714-82371 GCF_001879085.1 Nicotiana attenuata
CCCCTTGAATATGGCGTGTTATAGCATCCATCACCAAAGCAAATAAGAGAGGGCTAAGTGCAGATCCTTGATGAAGCCCCATTACCACCGGGAAATGGTCTGAGTCGCCACCCACCGTCCTAACCCTAGTCTTAGCTCCATCGTACATGTCCTTGATCACTCTGATGTAGGCTTCCGGCACGCTCTTCGCCTCCAGACACCTCCATAGCACCTCCCTTGGGACCTTGTCGTACGCCTTCTCCAAGTCGATAAACACCATGTGCAGGTCCTTCTTCTTATCCCTGAAGTGTTCCACCAATCTCCTGACAAGGTGGATAGCTTCTGTAGTGGACGGCCCGGCATGAAACCAAACTGGTTCACGGATATAGACGTCATCTCCCTCACCCTCGCCTCAACCACCCGCTCCCAGACTTTCATGGTGTGGCTTAATAATTTGATACCCCTATAGTTGTTACAACACTGGATATCCCCTTTGTTCTTATACACGGGCACCACTATACTCCACCTCCACTCCTCCGGCATCCTCTTAGTCCTGAAGATCACATTGAACAACTTGGACAGCCACTCTACTCCTGACCTACGTATGCATTTCCAGAACTCCACCGGGATTTCGTCTGGCCCGGTCGCTCGACCCCTACTCATCCTACGCAAAGCCCCCACGACCTCCTCCACCCTAATGCGCCTGCAGTAGGTCTCTATGACACTCTGAATTCCCCAACTCCCCTAGCTCTACGTCTCGATCCCCCTCCTCGTTAAGCAGGTCTCGAAAGTACGCCTGCCACCTCTGCTTGACTTGAGACTCCCCCATCAGAACTCTACCATCCTCGTCCTTGATGCACCTAACTTGGTCTAAATCCCGCGCCTTCCTCTCCCTCACTTTAGCCAACCTGAATAACTTCCTGTCCCCGCCTTTCTCCCCCAATTCCTCGTACATGCGACCAAACGCCGCATTTTTTGCTTCCGTGACCCCCAGCTTCGCTTCCTTCCTCGCCACCTTGTAGCTCTCCCTGTTGACTCTCCTTTCTTCCTCGCTTGAGCTCCCCGCCAACTTAGCAAACACCGCCTTCTTCGCCTCCACTTTTCCTTGGACTACATCGTTCCACCACCAGTCACCTTGATGTCTGCCTGAATAGCCCTTGGCTACCCCGAGCACATCCCGCGCTGCCTCCCTAACCAAGTTCGCCGTCACTGACCACATTGCGTCCGCTTCCCCAGAACTTCTCCAAGCTCCACCATCAGCTAACCTCCTCTCCAACTCCTGGGCTTTCTCCTTAGTCAAAGCTCCCCATCTAATCCGCAGCCTGCCCCGAGCACCCCTCCTCTTCCTCTTCACCCAGAGACCGACATCCATCACTAGGAGTCTATGAAGAGTCGAAAGTCTATGAAGAGTACTCTCCCGGGATAACCTTACAGTCCTTGCACAACCCTCTATCGCTCCTTCTGAGGAGGAGGTAATCAATCTGAGTCCTCGCCGCCGAACTTTTGAAAGTAACCAAATGCTCCTTCCTCTTCTGAAATGACGAGTTCGCAATCAAAAGCTCGAAAGCCCTAGCGAAATCAAGCAGCGAAGTGCCTCCTCCGTTCCTAACCCCAAGGCCAAAGCCACCATGCACCTCACCATAACCACCAGCATCAGCCCCAATATGACCATTAAAATCCCCTCCAATAACTAACTTCTCAGATTGGGGAATACTACTCACCAACTTGTCCAAGCCCTCCCAAAAGCGCCTCTTAACCTCCTCGTCTAGGCCTGCTTGCGGCGCATAAGCGCTGATGACATTGAGGACGCAACCACCAATAACCAACTTAATAGACATTAACCTATCGTTCACTCGCCTAACCTCCACCACAGACTCCCTAAGATCCCTATCAACCAAGATACCCAATCCATTCTTACCCCTCACGACCCCAGAATACCACAGCTTAAACCCGTCTACATTCCTCGCCTTCGACCCTTTCCACCTAGTCTCCTGCACACAAGCTATGCTGACCCTCATTTTCTGAAGAATCTTCGCCAACTCAATGGACTTACCCGTCAGGGTGCCTATGTTCCACGACCCGATCCTCAATCTATGAGCGCCCGCTATCCCCTTCCCACAGAGCCGCTCCCTGCCCCCCCACCACCACCACCACCACCACCACCACCACCCCCGCCCCCCGAGGACATGACCTTACACCACCATTCCCCGCCGCGGCCACTATCCCTCCAACCGACTATAAAAAACAGTGATGCACACACGGAGTTTAGCAGAATACGAAAAAGGGTGCTAGCTAGATAGCGATAGCGTAAACCACACACATGATGCTAGCTAGAATACGTAAAAAGGTGTGCAGAGTAAACAAGAGTAAACAAGAGACCAGGAGATACCAACTCCCGGTGAAAAAAGAACCTGGAAGTAAGCTTTGATGCGCCCGGTCAACTACTGGCAACTCTTGCACGTTCCGGCCGGTGTTGCTTCGCTCTTCACTTCCAAACGCCTCAAGCTCGCCTCGTCCGCCGCGACAAGCCAACTTATTTAGTGCTTACAAAATTGCAGAGAAATTGTTTCAAGCCCCAAGAAAATCATTGAAATAAACAATGTAGGGTGAATCAAGGAATATGAAAAACAAAGTTGTAGAGTTATAGGAGCGCTTTTTGAATGATTTCATCATATACTATGTTATATGTAGACTGGTCATCATCGTTATCCACCGTAGATGGTCGGATTAATATTTTTATACGGCTTGAACTCTTTGTTCTCGATAAAGCAACATATAGCTGGCCATGAGAAAACACTGGCTCACGTAAATAAATACCAACATAATCTAATGTTTGTCCTTGTGCTTTATTTATCGTCATTGCAAAACACAAGCGTACCGGAAATTGTTTTTTTTTAAATGGAATAGGTAATTTCTCATCATCTGAAGATAACAACGGTATCCTAGGAATAAATACATGTGTATTTTTAAAATCACCGCTTGCAATTTTAGCGCTTATAACACGGCTCTTAAAATTACAGCATATCAGTCGTGTACCATTGCATAGACCTTCACAAGGATTTAAGTTTCGCAACAACATAATGGGACAATTTTCCTTCAAGATTAATTTGTAAGGAGGCAAACCAGCAGGGTTTAATGAATGTAGAAAATCCTCAAACTGGCTTTGATCATTTGGTTCAACAGTTTCATCCATTGCAATAAATGTCTTGGCATCTTTAGGAAATTGAGCTATAAGTCTATCATTTATTTCATCAAAAAAGTCATTTTTTGTCGTCAAAATAACACGAGGAGTTAAAAAAGAAGAATCGTGAAAAGACGTATGCAAATCAGGATATATTATGTTGAATAAAAGATCCAGCGATTCTTTTTCAGTAATATAAGGAACAATTAAAGAGCTCGGAATTTCTATTTTACCATCCATATTTGTCTTATCTTTTCCATTTCCAATTCTCATCAAATATTCACAAAAAGAAGGATCAGTTTTCGCACGCATATTCTCTGATAATTGAAGTTTTTCAAGCTCATTCCATATTTCGGAGTTCAATATGCTTTCCCGAATGAAGTCTTCCTTTTTTCCACTTCGAACCACAGGAAGAGTTTGTCTAAAATCTCCTCCAAACACAACAACTTTTCCGCCAAAAAGTACATTTGTGTCCATTATATCTTTCAAAAGAGAATCTAAAGCTTCAATCATGTTTTTCTTGGCCATGGATACTTCATCCCACACAATTAATTTTGCATCGCGAATCAAAGACGCCAATGAGCTTTGCTTACTGATATTGCAAGGAAACTTTTCATCAATATTAATTGGAAATTTAAAACGTGAATGAACTGTTCGTCCTCCAGGAAGAATAGAAGCTGCAACTCCAAAAGTTATTGTTGCTAATGCTACAAATCCTTTAGATCTCACAATCGCTAATAAGGCACAATATAAGAATGTTTTACCACTTCCTCCAGGACCATCAATAAAAAATGCTCCTGATTTGTTAGCAAATGTCGTATGCCATTTTCTGTTCTGTATTTAATTTTCTATGCAACAGTAAGTCTTCATCGCTCACAATGATATTTCTTTCAAAATATACTTCCTTCGCTTCATTTGCCATTTTTGAAGACGTGATACTTTCTGAAACAAGGTTAAACTCATTAATATCACGGCCCATGGAATGTAATATATCATTGATGTGATTCAAGACAGTAAGGTGGATATCTTTTGTCGTTATATTGGCTAGGTTCTTAAAGTCTTCAGACATTGAATCTTCAAATTGTTTCCACAGTTCCCTTGGATTGTCAGGGCTGCAATGTACTAATATTGTAGCAAATAAACGTCTTAAACTATAAGGCATTCGATAACATGCAGCCTCTGACATACATTCAACTAAGCTGTTGTCACGGTGCAACAACCCTCTTCTTTTCGCAGATTCTCTAAATGTGTCGCAACATATCTCGTTTACTTTTAGAAGATCTTCATATGATTTTGGTGCTCTCACATTCATTAGTAATAATCTAAGGTAATATCTTTCTCCTTCTGTTGGATGACATGTTACAACGCGGCCAATAACATGACCTCGTTGCCGTCGAGTCCACATTTTGTAGGTAGATGACCATACGAAGTGTTGTGGAAAATCTTTATACAACAACTTAAGTTCTTTAGCATCTTCGTTTGTTTCATTCATCAAAAAAAATTCTGTTAGCATCGGCTTCTTAATCATAGGGTTTTTCAGGATACTGTCTATTGTGTCAGTTTTTTTAAAGGAGACAAATTGTAGTCCATCAAGATGTAGCTGGAGGTGATATAACACTTGGAGTCATTTCATTGATAGGAAATGCAAATAAACGCCACATAGCTTCCGGAGGTGACACCCATCTAGCAGATTGATACTCTTTTATTTCATCTATTTGTATATTTGTGTTATCTTTGTGTAAGCCAAACGAAATTTTATCATGCCCTTTACATATATATTTGTATATATATTTCACAACTTTAATATCAGAGCAAACTTCCACATTTATATGACAATTATATTTACACAACAAATAAGGATTGTAAGGAACAACCCATGAGTTATCAAGAAATTATTTTCTAACTTCTACAGATTTACCAGTGTTTCGTCTTCTATAAATTGGATATGAGTTCTTTCCTTTTGCTGTCTCATCAGCAAAGCTTTTGGGGTACTTAAATTTGCACTCATTTTTTTTCATACATGAATTTGTAGGATCTAAATTACCACAAGGCCCATGCATCATGTGTTTAATAACAAGCTTATGTAAGTAAGAGTGTGTATAAGGATCAGGAAGCTCAGCACAAACAAATTTGTCATAAGCCTCGGGCGTTAATAATTTGTAGTCATCAGTAAGTATAATAAGGAAATGAGCAAGTGGAAGACCTCGTTTTTGAAATTCTATAGTATACATATAAGCTGCAACTTTTCCAAATATGTTTCTTTTCAATATATCTGTTTTCATCTATTCTACCTTTGCTCTGAACACTCGACTAATTAAATCAGGTCTATTTTGAGTTTCGTCTGTTGGGAACAAATGTTGCTTTATTTCGGGCCAAGAGGGATTGCATGTCATTGTCATAAATATATCAGGCTTTTCAAAATGTTGCACTAGCGCAATAGCATCCATATAACGTTGGCGCATATCTCTCGGACCACCCGTAAAACTTGTTGGAAGAAAGTTTTGTTTTCCTATCTTGGAAGCTTCTCTTTCGCAAGTCTTAAGATATCTAGAAGTCCTTGTAGTACATCAACCCGAAATAAATCTTGGTTAAATGAGGCAAAATCTAACCTCTGAGTTTCTACTTTTATGAATTCATCAACTGAATATTGTTGAAATAATCTACCAGAATGTAAAATGACGTTTTCCTCATTGTCTCTCATCTGGAGTTTGTAACAGTAGTATTCACGACAGGAAACATTATTTCCTTTTCGTTTCCCCTTTTGCAAAACATCCGCTTCCATATCAAGTAGTCCATCAATTGAACACATGTTAGAGACACTCGGAAGTTGTTCGGTCTCATAGTAAGCTCGTTTTCTCAATTTATTTTTAGGTTGTACGATTTTTGAAGTACCGCAATGCCAACCGTTTTGACCATAGGAAAATAAAAGTGGATATTGCAAAGGATCATACCAGCCATAGTAGTAATTTACTAATTGGCTTTTGTTACTGTGAGTATAAATTCGAATATGGGGTGCGGAACTATTATTGTTCGTTTCTTGTTCTAGCCATAATGCTGCGACTTCTGACACAATTGGCAAGTTGTATATTCGTTGATCTAAGCCAGAGCCACATCGCAATGCAATATAAAAGTTTGATAATTCTAGGATATGTATAAGAGATTTCAAGAAAATACAATAAGGATTTATCTTCAGTATATCCATTAGCTTCTCAACAATCGATTGTCGAAGTATATGTGAAGAAGGCATTCGATTCAATATTTCTGTATTCTCATCATAAAAATACAGCTGTAAATTTCTTGGTTGACGATTTATTGGAATTAGATCATTTATGAAGTGATACATTTGACCTTGTACTTTAAATGTATAAATTCCTTGGTTTCTTTTTGCTAGTGCTTTGTCGTAGTTCACTCCAAGTGAAGTAAATGCAAACATATTGTTGTATAGTCTGAGGTACGTACGAAAGTGTTCAGATTCTTCGGTATTGCCTAAATATAGATTCAAGAGTTCATTAGGCATTTCATGTGACATCAACTTAACTGAACCATTGCTACAGCAAAATGCTGGTGTTTCATATTCAAATCTTTTTGCTCCACAATATTTACAGTTCGGTACAATTTTTAAATTAGTTGCACCACTGGGTAGTTCCCTAATGTTCCAGTTCAAACCTATTATTTTTGATTTATAACCTATGTACATTAGTTGCAACAATATATCATGTTAGTGTTGAGAAGAGAGGAGCAGTAAATGTTGTTGTAAGAGTAAATGTTGTAATAAAATTAAAGTGAGACAAACCTTTGTTTGTGACGATAGATGTATCTGCATGATGTTGTTCATAGGGTACACCAGAGCTGGAGCCTAATATACAAACAACTCAAGTTAATAAATTAAAAGAGAGTACAATCAAATTGAAACAACATATTTTCACTCACTTACCATGTTCAAAACGGAGAAGTGGTCGGTAATATTTTTTCCTTTGTCACAACCAGCTACTGGCCCAGCAATCGAACCTTTTTCAGGAAGGCAACACGATTCCTCTATTTTTAGTATTCTCTGTCCAGATAACTCAGTAGCAGTCTCAGAAGATGATGCTACTTCAGTATGTTCAACCAAGAGACCTTGGCTTGTCGACTCAATATTTTTTGATCGTCGTTGTGCTAAAAGCATTTCTTTTTTATCAGCTGACTGATTTGCATACACATCATGTCTCCTGAGCTTGATTTTAGAAGCTCTTTCTGCTGAATACTGTCGCTTCCTCTTCTGGAAGAGCCAGCTTGGCGCAATAGTTTTTTTATCGGTAGGCATCTGTATTTGAATAACCAGTAAAACTTAGTAAAGAAAGAATTGAAAACTTGATTAAAGATATTCAAGAAATTTTGGTAACACGGAGAAAAAGCAGATGTTATTACGACTGGCATGCTAAGTGAAATTCATAGACCAAAATCCTTTGAAGTTGAGCAAATATACAAACTTAAATCACAGTTCCTTTCACTCTACTTTCAGATTCAATCCAAACACACATGAAAAAAAGAAAATGAATTGAGATCTTACAATTTTGAAAACAGGGTAATTCAGAATACCATCTTAACTCTAGAATAGAAATCAGTGCGATTAGATCAGTACAAAGGATTTGCTAAATGACCAGAATAAATGACCGGAATAAAATACCTCGATAAACATTT
This sequence comes from Nicotiana attenuata, assembly GCF_001879085.1. Lineage (NCBI taxonomy): Eukaryota > Viridiplantae > Streptophyta > Magnoliopsida > Solanales > Solanaceae > Nicotiana > Nicotiana attenuata. The sequence continues at coordinate 56,555 of NW_017670638.1, forward strand.
CATCTTCTTCAAAATACATACAATATTCAGAAATTTACCACATTAGTTTTTGATTCTATTAATCACATCAGTATCTCTTCTTTTATAGTTGTAGAACAGAGAGCAGGTATCAAGCTTCTTTCTCTGTTTTAAATGCTTTTGTTTTAATTCAACAAATCTGACGTGAGCCCCCTCCCTCCCTTTCTTTCCCCTTCCCTTTCGCCTTTCCCCCTCTTCTCCTTCTACTTATATCCTCTTCTTCCTCAAAATCAGGTGTTTGAACAACTTCTACGGCAAGCCTTAATTTCAATTTTCAAACCAATCCAAAATGTTATGTCCAAAAAAAGAAAAGATCAACATCAGTAATAGCGTTAAACCCATCAAATTTTAAAGCAAAAACCAATTGAATTTCAGCTGATTTTTTTAAAAAACCATCGCGATTACAAAATCGATTAACGGAGAAGGAGACCTCCAAATAATTACATAGTCACACAAGTTTTCCAGTTTACCCAAAATCACACAAGTTTTCCAGTTTACCCAAAATCATAATTAGGGATTAAAAAAAATTAGGGCTTTTAGCATAAGGATGAATTTTGGAGTGCAAGGGTAGAAATCTAAGGGGAACAAAGTCACAGAGAAAGAAGAATACCTAGCAGTAGTGATACGATCAGCGAGAAACAGAGTAAGGCAAACAATTAGATAGAAATTGAGAGGTGGCCTTGTCCTTCTCATTTCACGTGCAGGACTTTGTAGATGGAGACACGTATAAAAATTGTGGTACATGAAATGACCAAAAAGGGCCTTGATTGGCAAGCTGGCAAGACAACGCCCAGCTGCTTCCAAGGCTCTTCTATATATCTATATATATATATATATATATATATATATATATATATATATATATATAGTAGGAGAATTTCAGTCCTAGTACAAGTCTACAAAAGGTAAAAATTTTATTTTCCCGGTAATTATTGATCTATAAATGATACGGAACGGGATTCGAGTCGTAAAATTCAATTGAGGACGAATATTACGGCCCCTATCAGTCATGCATAACGGTTCGCTGCATCTCCTGGGGTCCAGAAGCCATACTTGGTTTGGGGTACGTCTCTTTTGACGTGTCCGATCTCAGATACATAGTATGTTCTTCCTGGGTCTCGGTACGACGAGTTCCGGCGTCGATTATAATCAGGTCGAGCCGTGCTTCCCCTTCGTTTTCTCCTCGGAAAATCGGGGAGAATTCTACCTCCAATTTTACCCATACACAATATGCAAAAAATTGCTTCACAAATTTTATTACCATCGCGTTGTTGGAGACAAATTCATCGATTTCAGCCTAGTGTCTTCGGGATATTTTCTTCGTAGCAGTCTACACAAAAATTGATGTGCAGAAGTGAGAAAGCTTCCAGAAGAAAAGGATCGGAATTAATGTTTCACATCTTCCATTCCTTTTAGAAGAAAATAAGTACGTACCTGGAAGTATCTCTCTAGCTTGAACTTGGCCTCTGGAGAAAGTTCATTCAAGTCCTCTCGAGAAAGTTTATCATTGAAGGGGAGCCTTGGCGTAACTGGTAAAGTTGTTGTCATGTGACCAGGAGGTTACGGGTTTGAGCTGTGGAAACAGTCTCTTGCAAAAATACAGGATAAGGCCGTAAAATAGACTTTGTGGTTCGGCCCTTCCCCAGACCCTACGCATCGGGGAGCTACAGCTTCAAAGCAAGAGACTTGTAGCGCAAACCTTAAGACTAGTTGTATTTTTTAATATTCGAAATTTTGAATTAACCTAGTTATTTGGTGTAGTTATAAATTTACACCAAACCTACGATTTACGTTTAAAACCCCTAAAATCGATTTGGTTAGGTTCGATCCGATTTTTTAATCGACTTTATAGCTTATTTTGACACCCCTAATTTATTTGATAACAAAGAACAAGTCAATTTTTTGGTGGTAAAAACCATTTTCATCCTCCACATAAAAGCTTAAGAAAGTTGACTTTTTTCAAATTTTTTTGATAGTTTTCTAGATTTTGATGAATCGTAAGATAAAAAAAGACCTTTTATTTTCAATTTTATCAATTATTTGATAATTATTAGTACCAATTTTGAGTTAATTTACATTCTTTATAAACCGTTGTCGCTAGTAGTAAAACTGTAAAAGGTAGCAATATAATCAAGGGCGGCCAGAGGGTAAAGCCACTAAAGCGGTGGCTTTAGGCCCCGGAATTTTGGGGGCTCCAATTTTTGTTTCCCAATTCTTATTTGATGTCCGATATTTAATTTGGGACATTGATTAATTCAAATTCGTACCGTGTAAAATCCATTAAAGTGGGAACTGCTCCTTATAAGGGATTTTCGTTCCAAATACCGGAACCGAATACTTCCGATTAAAGAAGGAGATGTGCTATCCATCCCACCACAACTCTTCTCGTGAGGCCCCAAATCTTTTGAAGAAAATATTAAGTATTTCAATGTAGAAAAGTAAAATATTTTATATTAAAAAAAAAAGGATTACATTAATCATTAGAAAATATGTAATACACTTTTAAACTCTAGTTTTTTCCTCAGGTTTTCATCATTGCAACAAGTATATTGAAACATCAAAAAATTCTTTGAATACAAAGTTATCAACTTCTTGAATCATGTTCTATTACTTAAGATCATACTGCACATGAGAGATTAAATGGTTTATGCTGAAAATTTTAAGTAATTTTATTCTCAAAAAGCTAGAAAATCTACTTTAACTTAAAATATATATGATTTTTTTAAAAGGGCCTCACATTAAAGTTTGGCTTTAGGCCACCAAACTTATCGAGTCGCCCCTGCAATATATAAAAGCATGGATGCGGCAAATTAATGGGGTGAATGAAAGAGAAGTCATAGATTGATAAATATATAGTTAGAATACGTAAAATAGCGTCCACTGGCCATTTTCCGCCCTGTTTTGTAAAATTATCATTGCGCTAGAGTTTCACTTGTAACATTATTCTGAAATTTCACTTGTAGAAGTTGAAACATTGTGAAAATTATGGTTATAAGGGCATTTCAGTTTTCAATCATGTCTTTTAACATTTCATTTTCTGGTTATAGTTTTCTCGATGATGGGAAATTGAGCTGTACATTATGCGTAAAATAGAAGAATTGGTATGTATGTTTTCCTTGCGAGTCCAGACTCCAGACCAATTCTTTTTCAATTTCAGTGATTCTACGATTAAAATAATTGACAAAATCTAAAATCATATGTAGCGAACAAATATTTAAGCGCCTGGTAATGAACATATATACTCAAGATTATGTACAACCAGCATCGGTGTATTGTCACAATTCGGCTTTTAGTGGACTAGCTTTGAGACTATGATAATTCTAAGGCTCTACTTCGTGTCCCAAATTATGTTTCCCTTGTATTATTTCAAAGTTGGTATAAAAAGGTTATTTACGCTAATTATCAAATGAAATTTTTTCTCATTACTTGTGTCCTATGAAAACTCAATGGTTTCTTAGAAGGAGCTCTTTTATTATAGAAAATGGGTACAATTTTATGAGGATTTATAGTCATTATCAACTTCAAGTTAGTGCTCTGCCAAATACACATATAAATATTGATTTGTCATAGTCTATTCTAAAGATGTACCCATAAATATTGATTTTCACGACGACATGATATTAAGAAGTCAAAATAAAAAACGATAAGAAAGTTTCTTGAGTTTTTATTAAAGAAATGAATGGATAAGGTTTGTCAGATTTCCATGCCCTTTAATTGGGTTGTATTTTGACTATTCTTAAATATTTCTTTAAGATGTTAATCTCCCCACTAAAATAAAAATAAAAAGAAATAAAGAAAGAATTAATCTAAATAGCCGTTCACCTAACCACTTGAACTAATTAAAAGTAGCCAACAGACGTATAATATATGTATAATTTATTTAGCATATGAGTAAAATCGCGTATAATCAATATATAATCTTTATATACCGGTTAGGAAATATAAACAGTAAATATGACTTGTTATTTGTGTAAAGCAATTATCTATTAGTGATTGCAAGGCATTTTCTAGGTTCCTTCCGAATTCTAACTAAATTTTCTTGCCTTCTCTCTTTATCTGTTTAATTTAGCCAACATGTTACTACGTGATATTTATGCCACAAAGTCGTAAATTTTTAATATTATAATCTCTATATTTTTTTGTTTTCTAATCCATCTTGTCTACATTAAAAACCATAGCTTCTTCTCCTGCCATCAAATGTTGATGGTTAATCAAAACTTTAACATTTGGATCGCAAAGGTATAATAGTGATTTCTTCTTCTCAATTATGTCTTCTTAATCTTTCTGATTTTTCAATTTTCACTTTTAGACATGATTATCTGATTTTTTTTCTTTTTCAATTATATGCAGGAAAATTTGAAACAAAATGGATATGGAGGTTGAAAGGGTAGATTCTTTCACAAATCCCACAAGGAACTATCAAGACAGCGGTATGTACAATTGGCAAAGCCTTCAAAGCAATCTACAAGTATTAAATGGCGTAGCATCAAAATATGAAGAACAAGTGAAGGAAGCAGAAAAAAAGAAAAGAAAAAGAGAAGTTGAAAGCTGGTATGAAGAAGTTGGGAAAATTAAAAATGAATTTCGGAAATTGCAGAAGATTTATTTATTAGCAGAAACACCACAAAAGTGTATATCAGAAATTGGAGATCATTTGTGTGTGATTAATGAAGGATTAATAGGACTTATTGAGCAGAGTCAAAATTTTAGCCAATTTTTTGTTGATGTTAAGAAAACAATTATGGATAATAATCAGTCATTAGCAGTGAACTCAACTAATACCTTGGCTGATCAAGAATTGCATCAAGATTTACAAAGAATTTGGGCTTGCTTATCGGTTGATTGCTAAGGGAAGTCATTTTATTTTTCTTTCTTATTGTTTCTATACTACTAAAATTGCCTTGAATCTTGGTTGTAGGATCAAGTTAAAAACTTCTTCTTAGTCTTGGTTTTAAGATTTCCTGATAGTACAATTAATTGCATGTAGTCTTGAGCCGAGGGTCTATCGGAGACAACTTCTCTATTCTTCCGGAGTAGGGGTAAGATCTGCGTACACACTACTCTCCTCAGACCCCACTTATGGGATTTTACGAGGTGGTTGTTGTTGTTGCTGTACAATTAGATGCATGTCGTCTTCTTGAGCCGAGGGTCAATCGGAAACAACCTCTCTATTCTTCCAGAGTAGGGGTAAGGTCTGCGTAAACACTACCCTCCTCATACCCCACTTATGGAATTTTACGGGATTGTTGTTATTGTTGCTGTACAATTAGATGCATGTAGTCTTCTTGAACCGAGGGTCTATCCGAAACAACCTCTCTATTCTTCCAAAGGTCTGCGTACACACTACCCTCCTCAGACCCCACTTATGGGATTTTACGGAGTTGTTGTTGTTGTTGTTGTTGTTGTACAATTAGATGCATGTACGCCAGGGGCGGATTTAGATTGTATCCGGTTCACGTGAACCTAGTAACTACCTTCTGCCCAAGTCATATTTATATATTAAAAAATTTATAAAATATTTATAAATATTTGAATGGAAGTCCGATATCGTTATAGGAGCCTTTAAATTTTAAATTTTAAATATGCCTCTGCATGTACTTAAACTTTCTCGAAATATTGTTGTTATATGCTCCATGTCCTGTATCTCCATATGCTGAAATTGATCGGGCAAGATGAATATGAAACGTTTTTTTTTTTTTTTTTTTTTTTGCGACCGCTCCTAGCTAGGATGTATCTAACATTAATTTATGGGATCAGATTCAAATATTTATAAATATTTAATAAATTTCTTAACATGTATACAAAATTTGAACAAAAACTATTAAATTCCATAAAATCGCGATTTATAAGCTAAATCCACTCCTAAATCCAACTAGATATCATATGCTCACACATCCGGTGAATTGCAATTAATTTGCACCATTGCAAAGCCACCCCATTGTCAAGAGTAATTTTTTCTTTCGTTTTGTTTATCTATCGAGTATTCAAATCTCACTTATTCGACTAAATAACTGTTAGGTGTTTGTCCAGATTTTCTTGTCATATTTGGTTTTCCTATTTGTTGAAGGAAAGGACAACATGTTTACCTTAATTGGGTTTTCCTTCTTGTAGAAGGAAATTGCAAATCCTCTATATTTGGCTAGTCCTTTTTCTTGTAGGAAAAGGTTTGGATTTCTATAAATTGAGGATCCTTCCTTCTCATTCAGTAGCATCCACAATGTAGCCATAGGGGGTTTGAGAGTCGTGTTTAGGGGGAGAACTTTACGGGACAAGTGTTAGTGTGTCACTTGTGTTTGCCTCTTCGTGAGATTGTTCTCTCGATATTTTTGTACTCTCTTTTACTATAGTGGATTGCTCATCTCCGCCGTGGACGTAGGTCATTTGACCGAACAACGTTAAATGTTTGTGTCTCTTTTGGTAGATTTCTCTTTTGTTGTTGGATTTATCGTCGCTCAAAGTTTGCTTTACTAGGTTCCGCATGACACATATTTTTTTCGATCCTAACAAGTGGTATCAGAGCGAGGTTCAAGACAGGTTCACTTGGTGGGTTCAGTTCTAGCCGCAACATATTTGACGATAATCGTGATTTTTATCTGAGAAATTTGACCGGTGTGCTACGCACGTTGAAACAAACTTTGTTGGTAGAGATTTGGAGATGTGACCTGTTGAAGGCTATGTCAAGAAGGTGGATCAAGTTTATTTTGTCAGAAAATTCAAGCCAAGGGAGAGAACTGTTAGGTGTTGTCCTGATTTTCTTACCATATTTGGTTTTCTTATCTCATGAAGGAAAGGCAACATATTTACCATAATAGGGTTTTTCTTTTCCTAGATGAAAAATATAAGTCTTCCATATTTGGCTAGTACTTTTTCTTGTAGGAAAAGATTTGAACTTCTATAAATTGAGGATCCTTCCTTCTCATTCAGTAGCATCCACAATGTAGCCATATGGGGTTTGAGAGTCGTGTTCAGGGGGAGAACTTTACGGGACNCCATAGGGGCGTTGGAGAGTCATGTTTAGGGGGAGAACTTTACGGGACAAGTGTTAGTATGTCACTTGTGTTTGCCTCTTCGTGAGGTTGTTCTCTCGATATTTTGTACTCTCTTTTATAATAGTGGATTGCTCACCTCCGCTGTGGACGTAGGTCAGTTGACCGAACCACGTTAAATGTTTGTGTGTCTTTTGGTAGATTTCTCTTTTGTTGTTGGATTTATCGTCGCTTAAAATTTGCTTTACTACCTTCCGCATGACACCTGACTTTTTTCGGTCCTAACAATAACTAATCCGATAAATTTGCGTTGTCATAAAGTTCTCTAAGAGGGTAAAGCCCTCCTAATGCGCGACATGAAAATCTCTATGACTAGTGGGGGATTTAGAGGCTAACATGCGGCTTCTCGGGAATCCAGTAACAGCTTTAGCCCAAAATTTGATCAAGGATAGAAGAAAGCTACAACCCTTAATTAGTAACCACTTTCTTGCGGACCTCATGTAAAAGAAAAGAAAAAAGCAGCAAAAACAACAAGATACTTAGTTTTTGTGCTAACTCGCTTGCTGCACTATGGCTTTTCGACCTCCTACGGGTTCATTCATTCCCTCCAGCTTACACGGAATTAAAAGAGTACTTAAGACGGACTGGTGGTTTATTTTCAAAAGGAAAATCAGTGATGGCATTCACAGGATAACATAAATACCAAAATAGCTATTGTATGCCAACACATAGCGCATAATGTAGCACTGTGTTGATTCAATTATGCATGTCAACGCTTTCTTAACCTTTATATATATATATATATATAAGATTCACCTATACATGCGCTTCGAGGAAAAACAAAAGTGCCAAAAACCAATCTTTATGAGACCAAGTATGATTAAAAAAAATACTAAAGCTTCATGCACTGAAAAATAGTCTCCAATAGAATCTATTTATAAGAATTTATTGTTATATAAAAAGAATTCTCAACAATGCAAGTGGCCATTCATAACACTTGTGGATTATTTCTTACAAGGATCTTAAGGAGGTCCTAGTTAGGAAGTGTACTGCACAACCGCAGAAGCAGCTCCCTAACAACTTTAATTATATAATAGAATTAAAATAAAACAAATATGTAAGTACTTTCTCAACACAGAAGAATGAACCTTAAGATGAGCAACAAATGGCAGCTCAAATTTCGATGGAGTCCACAAGTAGGGCATTAATGTGAGGTTTTAAGACCTTTTCTGGATGAGTGTATCCATCTAGATTGTGTATATATGTAACCTCAACAATACGAGCAAGATTGAGAATACGAAATAAAATCTCCGTAGATACAGGGGTGGGCCTAAGAAATCCTTCATTAAGATCCTTCCATGCTGCTTCAGCCATTCCTTGAAATTTAGCCATTGCCTCTTTTGTTGATACGCCATAATCTCTCATGCAACACTCAATTCCTGTTGCAATTTGTCCCCTACTTTTCTCAACCTGAAAGGCAGATAGATTAAGGGTCAGCTTTTATATTGTCTCAATTGTCGTCACAACATTTTGTTTGTCTAAATCTCATATAAGGATATACTATCGTGAGATACAACTAACTCATACCTCGTATGTTGCTGTGTCATCAATAACTCGGCATATAATCACACTAGCTTCAAGAATTTTAGGGTTCTTTGACAACCACTCAAAATCCTGCTCCGTAGCAGACTTCATACCCAAATATGATGTTGTCGCAAGGTAGTAATATGTAGTAGTTGCTAATGCATTGCTTAGATATTCAGAAACAGGTGGCATATATCCTTCAATAAACCATGTTGACTCGACATTATAATTTTTTACTACTTCTTTCATCTGTGAATACAAAAAATATATGTTCAAATGTTAGAAAATTTTGATTAACTGTATCAAGTTTATGATCACTAAAAGACGTACACAAGGTAAAACAAAGTGAGAAATGGATTAAGGAAAAAACAAATTTCGAAAGTTAAGTTGATCAAACATACTCTTTCTATTGCATGGCAGACAATATGAGATCTTCCAGCACTAGACAATTCCTTTTCATAATCCTTGTAAAGATCTAGAATAGCTTTATAACTAATTTTCATGTAATCAGGAAGCCGATCAATTTCGTTGATATCCCATCTGCAGGATGACAAAATTAAGGTGAACTCATGCATTTTGAAAGACCACAACTATAATGAGTAGAAGTTCGTCTTAATCTTTTCACGACGACATTCATATCAAGGAATATGTGAATAAGTGAATTGATGAAATTCATACCTTTGAATGGCATCTGTGTATGTCTCAAGTTCTTTAATTGTACCATAAGCATCAAAAGTGTCATCGACAATCGAAATCATTGATATGGTTTTAACGAGTATGACGCGAGCTTGAGAGTATTGAGGCTCAAAATAAACTCCTAATGCCCAAAAGTAGCATTCAACTACTCGATCTCTAGCATATGGAAGTGTTGTTACGAAATCCAAATCTTTCCACCACCTGCATCATAACAAATTAACATCAGTACTTGAGATACGATCAATCAAAAAAGGTCCATTGTTTTTATATATCGCACCTTGATACTTCAGCAAGTTCTTGTTTGTGCAATATTTGGAGCAAGTTGAAATCCAATTTGGCAAATCGAAGTAACACATCATTTTTTGATTGTTCCTTCTCATAGATTGATGAGATGAAGAATCGGGTCTCGACTCTAGGAACGCCCTTGTGCAAACATTGCTCAAGGGCATGTGTCACTTGCTCCCTAAGTGGAGATTTCAAGTGTGGAGCTGCAGATTCAAGATGGATAGTGGAGAAAGCAAGTGCCTCTTCTAAGATATCGTCAGCATGAGTCCTTACATGTGAAGCTTCGTACAAGTTCAATAATCCTAAGAAATCACTAGCAAGAGACTCCTTGAATTTGCCATTTTCATCTTGGAATTTGCTAAAAATTTCTGATTTTCAAGGAAGAATACACAATATTAACCTTACTGAAAATTTCTGGTATTTCAAGAAAGAAACTCAAGATTAATTAACCTTTTTCCAATAAATTGATAATAGTTTTATCAATATTAAAGGCGTGCTTCATGATGAACTTACCAGGAGAGATGTTGAAACCATGTTGTCTGAGCAATCGAAATTGAAGTGCAGAAGTGCACAAATCGTTGCAGTTTGAGTTTTGGTTGTAAATCTGATCCAAAATATCATCAATTTCTTTCTCAAAGTGGTAGGATATACCAAGGCGTTCAATAATGTCAATCAAATACAATGTATCAGCCAATTTCCTTCCGTTTTCTAACAGCATACTTCTCGTTTGTTCCTTCAACGCTTCAATCTCTTGAGCATACTTTTCAGCAACCTATTTATAATGTATTGAAAAAAATGAAATTAGCAAAATTAATGTTGTTCAACAAACATAAAGAAGAAATTAACCTTGCTTACAAGAACAAACTATAAATAAAGAATATTATTAGTTAAATTACCTGATTTTCAATGGAGAATGAAAGGAACTGATCACCCCACAAACTAGGGGAGAAGTCGGCGACGGGGCGAACGATCTCTTCTTCATAGTTGCCAACTGCTGCTGAGGCCATTGCTAATTAAAGATGAGGGTATTGTCTTTGTTCTTTTAAGGAAGAAGGAAAGGAACTCTCAATTGTGGAAAAACGATGACTTAAATGGAAGAGAAAGGAGAAGTATATATAGTGGTGAGAGATGCGCAGCCAACTCTAATTAATATTTTTATTGTAAATATAATTTAATAATTTCGGGTTGCCTTACTTGACTTTATTCTAGCTAGTAATCAGTCACCAGGCAGCAGCCTTTTTTGTCCCAACTGTGGACTTCCGTAAAGTTTATCCATACTTTTTATATTCTTTGACGTAAAAACCTTTTACATGCAACTTTTATGAAGTGACTGTGTAAAAACTTTTGAGACTATCAGGTTAAATGTAAACTTTCTTATTAGGGCAGATCTACCCATGTATTCTCAGCCAAAATTAGATTACAAAAAAGTCTAACGCAGAATTGACGTGACTGTATACTAATTAGCTAGTAAGCCAACCAGTAGCCTTTTTATTCATTATTGGCGTCTATATGTGTGGGGTCTATTTAATTCTATTCAAATTAAGTGTCTTGTTTCGCTTCTCAATCATCGTTTAGAATCACTTTAGTTGGGAAATATTAGAAAATTTTGATACTTCTTGTTAGAGTTCTAATTTTATGGTTCCCCACTCTAACTAGTAAAACTTAGATGTTGTTACACTTCTCAGATTCTCCAGTTTGGAATTTGGTTAAATGGCCAATTTAAAAGTAGAATTAGATAATCTAAATAATTAACCAGTAAATTGATTTAGTTACCCGGGGGTTAAAGTGTAAATGAGTGAAAGGTAGCTTCAAACTGGTAAGAAACTATTACTGCGATTATAATAAAAATGAGGTAACTATGACGCACTGAGAAATAATGAATTTGCTACAATAAAAATTGCGCGATTACAAAATGCAAGTGCCACAGATGACATAAAGAAAGCAAGTGTTTCGGCTAGCTTTGTGCACCTCGATTGTTCCATCAGGTACATGCTATCTCCCGCCAACACGGGTATCGAACAACTCTAACCACTAAGACTTAGATAGGAAAAAATCACCTAAATTTTATGTCACTATTGAAATTTGGTCTCTAAGATTTGCACTCACTTTATTGATCCACCAGGCCATACACCTAGGTGCTAAAGTGACTTATATATACATATAAGTGACGGAAGTATTTATGAAAATAATGGTTTAAAAGTGAGTTTGATAGGAAAAACATACTAAAGTTGTAAACTTTAATTTGAATAGTTTAATGAACTTGAATTCTTGAAAGTAATGAAAATTGTATATAACAATAAAATGGTGTCAGACATTTAGAACGTGCTAATGAAAGCGAAGGGATGGAGACGAACACTCTACCACATAGTGGAGTGGATAGCTAGGACTACTAAAATGGAGATCGATTGTGTACAACAACAATCCTATATTTGATGTGTACTCATCCACACTTACGTTCCTTGTAGAGGAAGGCTAACTGCTTTTTGACTGGGAGCCTAGGTTATAAGATCGGCTCAGGATCATGGATCATTTTCTATCTGAGAGGAAGGTTGTAGCACAAAACGTACTTCTAAGTAATTGCCCCATTGATCCTATGTCTATCTATATGAAGAAGAAATCATGTAAAGCATGGGATTCTTATTTGTACAAATGGTACTTCGAGCTTAGAACGAGCATGAAGATTGTCATATAAATTGGAATAGAGAAAATATAATTTAGAGTTATTATTGCATCCTAGATGTCATATACAGTTCTGTATCAATATACATGTATCTCGTGATTAGACTTAAATTTCTCTTGTATACAGGCAAGACTGAAGTAGATTTTCAGATTAAGGTTAAGAATGAAAACATAAAATTAGTATATAAGGACAAATGGTTGACAACTACAAAAGAATTCGATTCTGATCGATACAAAATATTGTGATTACAAGGATCTAAAGGAGATCCTAGTTAGGGAAATGCACTGCACAACACACAAAAGCAGCTCCCTAACAACTTAATTATACAACAGAATAAAAAAAATATATATATATCTTCTTTCTCAAAAAAGAAGAATGAAGTTTCCAATAATTGGCAGCTCAAATTTTGAGGGAGTCCACAAGTAGGTCAATAATGTGAGGTTTTAAGACTTTCTCCGGATGAGTATATCCATCTAAATTGTGTATATATGTAACCTCCACAATACGAGCAAGATTAAGAATAGGAGTTAAAAATTCTGTAGAGACAGGAGTGGGACTAAGAAGTCCTTCATTAATATCTTTCCATGCTGTCTCAGCCATTTTTTGAAATTTAGCCATTGCCTGTTTTGTTGATATACCATAATCTCTCATGCAGCACTCAATTCCAATAGCAATTTGTCCCCTGCTTTTCTCAACCTAAAAGCAGATAGATTAAAGGTTAGCTTTTACATTGCCTTAATTGTTGTCGCAACACTTTGTTTGTCCAAATCCCATATAATGATATAATTTTTTGAGATGCAACTCATACCTCGTACGTGGCTGTGTCATCGATAACTCGACATATAATTACACTAGCTTCAAGAATTTTAGGATTCTTTGACAATCACTCAAAATCTTGCTCTGTGGCAGACTTCATGCCCAAATACGATGTTGTCGCGAGGTAGTAATATGTTGTAGTTGCCAGTGCATTGCTTAGGTATTCAGAAACAGGTGGCATATATCCTTCAATAAACCATGTTGATTCGACATTATAATTTCTTACTACTTCTTTCATCTGTGAATACAAAACATATATGTTCAAGTGTTAGAATATTCTGACTAAATTGTATCAAGTTTCTGATCACTAAAAGAGGTACACAAGGTAAAACAAAGTGAGAAATACATTAAGGAAAAAACAAATTTCGATAGTTAAGTTGATCAAACATACTCTTTCTATTGCATGGCAGACAATATGAGATCTTCACTACAAAAAACGAGAGTAATTGTGGCGGTTAATTTTGCATATAGTGGCGGTTAAAAACCGCCGTAATTGTCATTAATGGCGGCTTAACCACCCGCCATAATCGCTTCCGCCAAAAGGTTTAATACGGCGGTTTCTTTGGAACCGCCGCAATGTTAAGACTGGCTGCTGATTGTGGCGCTTAGGAACCGCCATAATTGATGTCTTTCAAATTATAGCAGCTTATACACTGCCATAATTGTAATATATTTATTGTTAATTTTTTATTCTACATTTAGATGCTTTTTACTGCACAAAATCCATCATAATATGTAATCAAGCACCCATCATAGTAATTAACATAAATTATAGAGAATTAGATAAGCAAAATATTCATCATATTAAAACATAGGTACCCAAAATCCCATATCATCCAAGATTCAAGTTTAAGTTGGTGAGAGTTATTCACCAATTACAATACACAAAAAATATAGTTCATCCTAACAATTACAACACAAGAAAAACATAGTTCATCCTAACAATGATTACTAATTGTCATTTGCTCCGCTTTCGTCAAAGGATCTTCTTGGCCTAGTTGGTGACGGAACGCCATCTCCTAAATTGGGTGCCTGCAAACTAATTAGTAGTGACATACTCATACCATGCCAGTATTTTGCAGATACAGATAAAACGTATAACCCCTACAAATATCGAGCAAAAGTAAAAGTCGAGAAAAAGGTAGCATCAAATAGTAACACGCAGGGAGCAACAATTTCTAGTAGCAATTTACAAAAATAATGAAGTACAAGATATAATAACAAACAAGAAGAAAGTATCTTTCAAAAAATCCAGATCAATATGTTGTTTTAAAGTGCAGATTTCACTTGCTCAACCAGACTACTCAATGTAACAGCAGAAATTGGACTGTGCAGATTCAGCTGTGAAGTTACAGAGTTCTTCTGCAGCATAAACCTAGGTTAAAAACTGGGAGAAACTAGCAGTGGCAGATCTCAAACTGTGCAGAAAATGGACTGATCAGTGGTTAACGCAAAGAACGCAAACTGAAGCTTAATAGCAATCTGAACTCCCAAAGAACTCAGCTCCAATTCTGGGCGGTAAATTAACCTGTCAAACTGAAGTATTGTCACGACCCAATTTAGGATTGTGACCGGCGCTTAGGAGCAGGTGCTCCCAAGTAAGCCTCATCGGTAATTTTACAGAAAATCGGATAGAGTTTCCCTTGTTTTTGGACCATCCCAAAAATTTTCCTGTCTCAAATCAACAACCAAACATCCTAATATCATACCATACAATTGACAACTTGTCAATTTACCAATACAAGTCTCCACCATAACTAAACCACCAAGTAACCACTAGAAATACTAATTTATCTCCAACTTTGATAAATGAGAACGATACTCAACATAAGGCTAAAATAACAAAAGAATACTCATGACACTAAATTAATGACTATGGAGCGACTCTAAGAGTTCAAAGAAAAGAGTATAACAATATAATAAAATCTCCGCCCACGCGAACAAGTGCGAGGCTCACCAAGAACTATCAACCTGTGCGCTCTAATTAACGAAATCCTCGCCCGCGTCAACTGTTGTCTCTGTAAAAAAAATTAGCAGGGAATGAGTTGCTAGCTCAGTGAGTAATAACAATTAACCACAACCGTTTTTTTTTATTTGGGGACAAGTCAGAAAACATGCTAGTATCTCAAACAGAAAATAAAAAAAATGCCCTTTCAGAAACTACAAATAACTTTCAGTCTCATCATGCTTTTCTTGTAGTATAATACAATTAACAATTCAGTAACAAGCTCGTAACCACTGTATAATATCAATATTCACATTTTGGGAGGTTTCAATGAACGGATCATGTATTCGGTATAACTGTGGACTTCTTTGCAAGAAGTCATATATAACGGTAGTCCCTACTCGAGGGAAATTGGTAACGGTATGCTAGTTCTACCTTCCCACTAGCGAGGGCTATAACTGTACTCTATAATCGGTAAATACAAGGTGCACCAGGTCTAACGAACCCGCCGTTAGCTATGGGATCCTTCAATGTCTACTCCCATTTATACTTGTCTCTGTAATCCGTATATACTCGTAGAAACTTTTTTAAAACAAAATAGGGCATTTTGGTTCTTATTAAATCATATAATTTCTTTTTGATAACGGTAAATCTTATCTCAAGTAACGGTAAAACGTATTCAGTAACAATGAGAATATTCAGAATAGCTGTAATCGTCTAAAATAAATATAGTAGTATCACATCGAGTAAAGGACTTGTCCCACATGCAAATTCAAATCAGTCAGTAACATGTTCATATTAAAATCATATGTAAATCATGCTAGTTGTAGAAATACAAATTGAGGTAAGGTTACTACTCACAGTACTCATGCCGAAATACCAACTGCTTCACCTCAAGCAACTCGTACAAATTCCTCCAATCAATCTATAATTACATAATATCGATCTCATATTAATTTCCTTATTTAGGCTAATTCATAGTTATTTTAGAATACCCAATCATCGGGGTTCATGTTTGGATCTTAATTTGTGGATTTATATTTAATCATAGAGCTAGTCCATAATTCTATCAATTTCAAACTATTTAGTATAATTTATTCCTCTAAAATTAGACCTATCATTGCTTAAACCAAACCTTTATAGCCTTATTATCTCCATAGTATATATATATATATATATATATATATATATATATATATATATATATATATATATATATATATATATATATATATATATATANTATACCCTTGTTATCTCCATAGTAATTGTATATTTCTTTTTATATAAGAGAAAGTTGATATTGAATTCTTTTGTACTACATGAAATTGCATAGATGCAGTAAGATAACTCAACAGATGAGAGAAGAAGGAGGTTAACCTTTTGAGTCAAAGGAGAACTTTAATACATTCAATTTCAACTCCCAGTTCTTCTAAAGGCCTTTGCCCAAAGCTTTCTTCTTCTTCTCTTCTCCTTTCTTTCTTTCTTTCTTTTCTTTCTTTCTTTTCTTTCTTTCTTTCTCTGGCTTTGTTTTTCCTTTTCCGTTTTGAAGTTGCTGCTTCGTTTCTCTTCAGAAGCTTTTGTTTGAAGCTTTTCCCAAACCCTTTAACCTTTGGCTATTTTAATGGGCTTGGCCCTTTTGTTTCAAATTCTTACTTTTTCCCTTAGTTATTTTTTTTTATTAATTTGCTTTCCTCATCTTTTTTTCTTATTTAGTTATTATTATTATTATTAATATTTGCTAATGACCAATACACCCTTACTAAAAATATAGGGTATTACATCCTCCCCACTTTAAGAAATTCGGTCCCTGAATTTAACTTAAGTACATACCTGTAGACTGAAACAAATGGGGATACTTCGCTTGCATATCTTTTTTCTAGTTCCCAAGTAGCTTCTTCAACGGCATGATTTCTCCATAAAACTTTTACGAACACAATTTCTTTTGACCGTAGCTTTCTTACTTGTCTATCAACAATTGCCATCGGCTCTTCCTCGTAAGACAACTTCTCATCAAGCGGTATAGTTGGTGCTTCAAGCACTTGAGATGAATCTGATATACATTTTATTAGCATTGAGACATGAAACACTGGGTGAATAAAAGATAACTCAGGAGGAAGTGCCAAACGATAAGCCACCACTCCCACTCGGTCTAATATCTCATACGGTCCTATAAACCTGGGGCTCAACTTGCCTCTTTTCCCAAACCGCATTACACCTTTCATAGGGGAGACTCGTTGGAACACTTTGTCTCCAATTGTGAACACTAAATCTCTTCTTCTCTTAGCAGCATAAGACTTTTGTCTGCTTTGAGCTGCAAGCAATCTATGTCTGATCAACTGGACCTTGTCCATAGCTTCTTGTACTAGGTCGGGTCCCAATAAGTTAGTCTCACCGGCTTCAAACTATCCGACAGGAGAACGACATCTTCTACCATACAATGCTTCGTACGGTGCCATTTGAATACTAGACTGGAAGCTATTGTTGTAAGCAAATTCAGCTAACGGTAGATAAGTGTCCCAACTACCTCCAAACTCAAGAATGCAAGCTCTCAACATATCCTCCAAGATTTGAATAGTACGTTTAGACTGCCCGTCTGTCTGTGGATGAAATGCAGTACTAAGATCTACTCGTGTACCCAATGCTTCTTGAAAAGATTTCCAAAAGCGTGAGGTAAATTGTGATCCTCTATCAGAGATAATGGATATTGGAACTCCGTGAAGCCGGACAATTTCGTTCATAAATATCTGTGCATACCTGACTCCACCATATGTAGTCTTCACCAGCAAAAAGTGTGCTGATTTCGTCAATCGATCTACAATCACCCATACAGAGTCATAACCTCTAAGGGTTCGTGGTAGCCCGGTGACAAAATCCATAGTAATTCTTTCCCATTTCCACTCTAGAATCTCAATTTGTTGTAGTAGTCCTGCGGGTCGCTGATGCTCAGCCTTGACCTGCTGACAAGTCAAACAACTAGAAACAAAGTTAGCAACATCTTTCTTCATACCTTCCCACCAATAAAATTGCTTCAGGTCATGTACATTTTTGTGGATCCAGGATGTATAGTGTATTTACTGTTGTGAGCTTCTTTAAGAATAGCATGTCTCAACCCATCTACGTCTGCTACACATAGCCTGTCACCCATTCGAAGAACACCATCACTTTCAACAATCATATCCTTGCTTTTACCAGCTAAGACCTCATCTCTGTATTTACATAATCCTTCATCCTCATATTGGGTGGCCTTAATGCGCTCAACTAACGAAGACTTAGCCTGAGCACAAGCCAACAATGCCTCTGAATTTCCGACACTAAATCTGATACCTGTATCTTCTAGTCTCTGAATATCTCTGGCCAAAAGTCTCTTTGCAGGGGCTATATGTGCCAAACTCCCCATAGATTTTTTACTCAATGCATCAGCCACCACATTGGCTTTTCCAGGATGATACAAAATAGAACAATCATAGTCTTTGAGTAGTTCCATCCAACGACGCTGCCGAAGATTTAGATCTCTCTGCTGAAAGATATACTTCAGACTTTTATGGTCAGTATAAACCTCACAAGTTTCGCCATATAAATAATGTCTCCAAATTTTTAGAGCAAATGCCACTGCAGCCATCTCCAAATCATGTGTAGAATAGTTTTTCTCGTGCTTTTTCAATTGTCTCGAAGCATAAGCAATAACACGACCATTTTTCATGAGAACACATCCTAATCCCACCCTCGAGGCGTCACAGAATACTGTATATCCTCCAGAACCTGATGGTAAGGCTAATATCGGTGCAGTTGTCAAACATGTTTTGAGTTTTTGAAAGCTCTGCTCACATTCCTCCATCCACTTAAACTTTGCATTTTTCTGTGTTAGCTTGGTCAGCGGCGCTGCTATTCTGGAGAAATCCTGCACAAAACACCTGTAATAGCCTGCTAAGCCTAAAAAGCTGCGAATCTCTATAGGAGAAGTAGGTCTGGGCCATTTCTGCACAACTTCAGTCTTCTTAGGATCTACCATAATTCCATCATTGGATACAACATGCCCCAAAAATGCTACCGAGTCTAGCCAGAATTCACACTTCGAGAACTTAGCATAAAACCGATGTTCTCGCAAAGTCTGCAACACAGTCCTGAGATGATCCTCGTGTTCTCCTTGTCTACGAGAATATATCAGGATATCATCAATAAATACTATTACAAATCTATCTAGAAACGACTTGAACACCCTATTCATTAAATCCATGAATGTCGCTGGAGCATTAGTCAGTCCGAAAGGCATCACGAGAAACTCATAGTGCCCGTATCGAGTTCTGAAAGCAGTCTTAGAAATATCTTCATCTTTGATTCTAAGTTGATGATAACCAGAACGGAGGTCAATCTTTGAAAAGTGGGCAGCTCCTTGTAACTGATCAAACATGTCATCTATACGGGGCAAAGGATATTTATTGCGTATTGTTATCTTGTTCAACTGCCTGTAGTCAATGTACATTCTCAGGGATCCGTCTTTCTTCTTTACGAACAGTACTGGTGCACCCCATGGTGATACACTAGGTATAATAAAACCCTTATCTAACAAATCTTGTAACTGTTGCTTTAGCTCCCTCAACTATGTTGGTGCCATTCGATATGAGGGTATCGATATGGGCTGTGTGTCAGGTAGCAAATCAATACCAAAGTCTATTTCTCGTATTGGAGGCAATCCTGGTAAATCCTCAGGAAATACATCAGAAAATTCTCTCGCTACTGGTACATTTTCTATACTAACTGTTTCCTTTCTTGTATCATTTACAATAGCTAAGAGACCCAAGCAACCTTTCTTCAGAAGTCGTTGAGCCTTCATAAAAGATACAATTTTGCAAGTCTCTGGAACCTGACTCCCTCTTAGAATAAAACTGGATTCATTTGGTATCTCAAACTTAACTATCTTTGCATGACAATCGACTATAGCATAGCAAGAAGATAACCAATCCATTCCCGTCAGCATTTCAAAGTCAATCATATCAAGTACAATAAGGTCAGCTAGAGTATCTCTACCCTCAACCCAAATCTGACAAGCACGATACACGTATTCAGCTAATAGAGACTCTCCAACAGGAGTAGCAACTAGAAAAGGATCATTCAATAGCTCGGGCTGTCTACTAAATCTCAAAGCAATGTACGAGGACACATAGGAGTGAGTAGATCCCGGATCAATCAACGCAAGTGCATCAAATGAACAGACAGAAAGAATACTTGTAACCACTGCATTCGAGGCCTGAGCATCCTGTCTAGTAAATGTAAAACTCTCGCCTGACCTCTACCAGCATTCCCTTGTCCTCGATTCACAGTAGCATGGTCTACAGCACCTCGACCTCTATTTCCTGTACCTGTAGCACCTGAAGTATTACGAGTAGTCTGAGTCGGTGCGGCTGACTGAATAGAAGCCTGGTTGAAATTTCTCGGAGGCTGAGGGCAATCCCTCAAGTGATGTCCCAACTGGCCACACCGAAAGCACTCTCCAGTTAGAACACGACATTGGCCCAAATATGATCTACCACAAGTTTGGCAGACTGGAGTAGTGGCAGATATCTTCCCAGAATTACGATGTCCAGAAGATGATGGTCCCCTATTACCTTGTCTGTAATGTGGTCTGTATGTGGACTGTGAAGACATGTGTGTCCCTGTCTGAGAACCCTGTTGTTGTTGTTGTCCCTGATTTCCTGCTCTTCTATTTTCACTAAAACCGCCACTGAAAGCCCGTCCTGTCTTGGCCTTCTTACGTAATTCACTAGCTGCACGCTCTTCACGTCCCTTGTTTTCAATCTTTCTAGCAAGGTCGACTACATCAGAGTAGGATAAAGTCTTCATCTGTGGGGCTACTGCAGTGTATAGACGACCAACCAATCCATCAACAAACCTCTGAATTCGAGCTTCTTCGGTAGGCACTAAGTCTCTCTACAATTGCAGATGTGGACAACAGATTCTTTTATCAAGATCATCTGGTATTTCACTTTTTCATTTTCTCAACAGAAGTACCAATTTATACCATCACCAATTGCAATAATCCAATCTGAAAAACTCTCAACTCATTACATGTCTCCCTATTCAGTACATTGGCAATTCATATTTCTTTGTTAACTTTAGAGTTGACAGTTGAGGCCAAATCAGAATGAATTGAATAAAGCATTAAAATATCTTGTCTATCTACCTCTTTGGAATGACAGCGGTAATATTTTTGTCTTGAAGTCAACCACAAAAAAATTTGTTTTATTCCAATGCGTGATGGTGATAAATTGGATGGATCTTTTTTAAACTAAAGAATATCTCTTAAAGTTTTATCAAGAGCTTTTCAAAAAATATTAATCATCATGGGTAGCTCGTCCAAATAATCAGCTTTGCCTTAATAATTAAATTAGCTAAAGGAAGTACCTTGCTTGATTATTAATGTTGACATCTTCAGTTACATTTAGAGAATCCAAAATCTTGAATGAGCTGTTCGATGCTCAAGCTGGTAACATACAAGATGCATCGTCCGCTATGATGAGCAAACAATGATCTACAATGTTTTGAGATTTTGAAGATTAGAGTTCGTCCAATTTGAAAGTCTTGCCCGTTACCCAAAACATAAGTAAAAGAAATCATCCTTTGTCTTACATTCACAATCTCTATATTGATTTTTTCATAAATGCCTTT
Organism: Nicotiana attenuata; assembly: GCF_001879085.1. NCBI lineage: Eukaryota > Viridiplantae > Streptophyta > Magnoliopsida > Solanales > Solanaceae > Nicotiana > Nicotiana attenuata. Next base: position 78,231 of record NW_017670638.1, read on the forward strand.
GCTATTCTGTCAAAATTCTTTACTAATTGTTGATTGTCTCTGCCAAAGCGCGTTTATAATTATACGACAAGTAGTCATGCGTAGGTTTAATCTATTACTGTTGTCAACTTCTTCGTAGTTATAAACGGACGTTGCATTTGTGAAAATTACTGAAAAACTGTCAGAACTCTTACAAAAAACTTTCAAGCTTTTGCAACAAACGATTTTTTCAATTGCTTTCATCTGTTAGCACTCAGTTCTGAGTAAAACATGATAAATAATAAAATAATTAAATACAAATATATTGTAAAGTTTAATTTAACCTCATGAAATAAATAATTAAGAATTAACGAAAAACTATAGTGGTCAATAGTAGTTTACATTAATTTAAAGTCATTTAACGTACATATAATTTGAAGTAATAATATAGTCGAAACATAGTGTTTATTTATTTTTTAACTTTTAATAATGTGATATTGCAATTTGTTATTCATAATGTATAAAAAAAATAAGTTTTACATTAATAAAAAGTTAATCGAAAGTGTTTTCAACTAAAGTAGAGAATGTATAAGAACGATTATAGGCTTTCCCGAAGGTTTAGGGCATTAAAATCAATGAATTAATTTGAATTAGTATTATGTCTGGAAAGTGCATTAATTTTACCAAATTTATTCCAATCATGTAAAAGAACAATATTTTAAAAGACAACATAACAAAAAAATTGTTAACAAACATTAATGTTGTGAGTCAATTTTGTATGAAATTGAAAAACAAAAAAAGAATATATGAAAATCGGATTAATGAATGATGTAACTAAAAAAGAAAATTAATTAATAAAGTTACGCCAAATCGCCAATTCCCATTCATAAGTATCAACCATAAATCGAAAATTTGTAAGAATTAAAAAAAAATACCTGGGTGATCCAATATTTCTTTCTTCATGAAGGATATCTTCTGCTAGTAAATGCCCATTGTTGCTTGCCAAAAACAATTTGGACGTGACATTGAATTTTGATAAAAGTACCATAGCAATAATTGCCTAAGATATGATGTTGTTCCCGCAATTACTTGCTTCCATTATAGCATCCACGTATTCCTTGTCATCAATCTAATAAACCAAGCGATACATGCATCTCTAAAGTCTATGATAAACCCCGTGATTTTTTTAATCGTCATAACTCTTTGGACCTTTAATGACATTCAACAACATCTAAGGTAATATTGCTCGCCAAGCCAGAGTGGACAAAGAATATTCTCCCAATAGAAAATGCAGATGTTTCTTCTTTTTTCCCATCTTTTTAAGTTTTGTTTCCACACAAATTTAGAGGGAATTCTGCACAAGTCAATCTCTTGCTTCAGCAAATGTCTTATTAGTTTCAAACCAGCTTAAAAACATAAGATTCCTTTACGGTTGGTCTATTGACAACAACATCAATTGGATCATCATCTGAAAATATGACCGTCTGATTATTTGGTAGGTGAAAAGATAGCCTTTCTACCGGTGGTTCTCTATGGTTATGAGAATTTAAAAATTCTCACAGCAGCTTCACAAGAGTGATATGTATCGGCAATCACAATACATATTTATTTCATCAACGACCCCGATTCTTCATTATTTACACTTTGAGAAAAAAGCTGCGGTGACACGATTCATAACCTTTATTTACATACTTAAATAAGTATTTAATGATCTGATTGATTACACCATCACGTTAATATGTGCATCATACTTCATTAATAAAATCTATTGTGTGGTACAACATACCTATTATCCAACTCAATACCTACTCTCTTGCATCTCCATCATCCCTTCTTCTATAAATTGGATACCCATCTTCATTCAATTGTGGTTGATGTCACAAATTTTTTGGAAAGTTTGTGCATCTACCATTTTTCATGCACGGAGAACATTTTCTAGCAGTTACCACAAGGACCAATGCACATGAAATTTGTAACAGGCATTATAATAAGAAGGATCTACTTTTTATCTGTAATTTCTGCTGAATTATCCCATCGATATCAGCGACATTTGGGTACTTATTCATAAGAAAAAGCAAGATATGTGCATGAGGCAAGCCTCGCTTTTGGAATTCAACTGTTAAAGTCACTGAAGAATGGAAGATGTAGTTAGTATTAAGCTTATATGTTAGTTATTTTTAATACTAGAATATGATAACATTAATGCGCAAACATAATAATTTTGTAGAACATTAAAATTGTACCTGCTTTTACTTCTCCAAAAATTTATTATCGCGTAGATCCTTTATCATGCGATCCAGCTTGATTTTGAAAACCCTTGTTAAAATGTCGGGACGATCTTCGGAGATAATCCCCTACTTCTCCACAATCTAGTAATTTCTTTGCCATTTTGGGTTGCAAGTAAAAGTGATGAACAGATCAGGGTACCCCGCCCATTTTGCAAATTGCCATGGCATCTTGATAATTCTGCAACATGTAACGTGCACCTCCCGTAAAGCTGGAAGAGAGTATAACTCTTTGTCCTTGAGAAGAAGGTTCTATATCTCCATGTAAAACAGCATCTTGTAACCCTTTATAAAAATGTGCTCTCAATTATTTTGGATGAAGCCTAATAAACCTTAATCGAGAAGATTCCATCATTGTATAACCAATCTACCAAGAATTGCTGAAATAATCTTCTAGCTGACACAATTGTTGGATGTTCATCCTTCCTTTCTTGATTTTTATATGATAAGTCTCACGTGTGCTAACACATTTTCTTCCACCAGTTGAATCATCAATATCATTTAAAGGAATATCTTCCGGTATCCATCTTCACCATACGGAAATAGTAATGGATATTGCAAACCTAAGTATGCTGCATTTAATTCATTTATCCTTTGTAGTTGTCCAGATTGGCTTTCAACTATGATATCTCTGTCACACCTTGTTTGTTCAAAATCTCCTACAATCAAAGCAGCAACTCCGAAACGGTTGGTAAATTGTATCTTCTTCCATCAGAACCTCTTTTCCCAATCAATCTAAGTCTAACATTGAGGTCCCATCTGCTTGAAATTGATCTCTCACCATTCTAAATGACTTTGCAAGAACATTGTTCTCATCAAGCATTTGCTTCAAGTCATTCACAATTTCAGCATGAAGTTGATTGTTCAATTCACCACGGCTGTACAGAAAAATATTGAATTCAACTAACAATTTATGTCTTATTAAAAATATAATTTTAAATTAATTTGAGTAACCAATTGTTATATCGTAACCTGATAGCATGAATTCTATTTTTCACCTCATTTTCTGTATCATAGATATAAAAGCTGAGCAAATTTTGGAGAAGATCCCTCCGGAGGCAATAAGCTTCCAATCTGATGATAGTTTTGCCCAGACAATCTGAATGTTCTCGGTCCCTTTTATTTTGTTGACAGAGAAAATCCACCTTTCCTCCCATTTGATATATATATATTATATATATGCATAACTTTATAGTGTATCTTTTTAATGAAGAATATAATTTATTTATTAACCTGATCCAAACAATAAATTCTTCAAAATCGAAGGAGGCTCCTTTGGAGTTGGTAGCTTGATTTTTCCACGACCACAATATAAAGTGAAAACAGGTTTTTTATTTTATACTGCTTCTGAACTCTTTTCCTCAAACCAAAATAAGCCCCACAATATTCACATTCATAATTGGCATCTCCAATATCCCAATATTCTAGTTGTATGAGAGTAAATTAAAGAGATAAAGTTAAAGAAGTTATTACATAGAAAGTAAAAGTATGTTGTATATGTAACTTCAAATAAATACGACATACTTACCTTCAATTGGTGATCAAGCTCTCAACTTCATCATCTAAACATAATAATAATTAGTTAAAATTCTAAATTTAATATATGTGGAAGTTTTAATGCATTTGACTATTATCGAACATTGATGAGTTATATGTGAATACCTTCAAAAACATCGTCATCTTCATTTGCATCGTGAAAATGCACGTTGGATTGCATATGGCCTTGACGATTAAATCATAATTTAATAAACTTGTATGTATGACTATGAGTTGTGGTTAATTCAAGGACATACCTGGTATATCAGCATTCAATATTGTCATCTTAAATTCTAAATATAAATTAATATTGTTAGTCGTTTTCCAATTTAAAATTAGCAAAAGTATATTGCCAAAACAGG
>NW_017670638.1:82396-164971 GCF_001879085.1 Nicotiana attenuata
AATTTGAAATAAAAGGGATGCATTTAAAATAATTAAAATTCGATAAGTGTAACAAAAAAAAACTCATAAGTACAATTGTAAAATAACAAACATGATGTACTTGAGAAAATAAAGAGACGCAAATAAATTGAAGAAACATAAAGTTGAGTTTTTTAAATAATTCTGTTGCCCAAGTTTCGCATATAAATTATATGTTTATAAATTAAAAACTTCATTATTTATTTGGACATGTATACAGGGGCACCAAAAATTGATTTCCTCAAATTTCCAAAATAATTTTAATAACTTAAGCGTAAATATTACCTTCAAATAATGGTATCTCATTTAAATCAGGTAGAAGTTGTTCTTCCTGCAAATTAGAACTCGACGAACCATATTGGAAATTATTGTCTTGCGTTGATATTGGATATTGTTCTTGAGAATAAGATGTCGAAACATGTCCAAAACTCTTTTTTGGGGTTGTACTAAATCGAGGAAAATTTAGACGATTTGTTATGTCCGTTAATGATTGTTTTGCTTTCCCTTTTTGAGAAGTATTCCCTGTGATAGTAGAATGAACGAATTCTGTAAAGCATAAAATAAATACAAAATAACTAATTGCTAGAATTGGAAAAAGATATGAAAACTATGAAATAAATTTTTACAGGCAACACTTATTATGTAAACCATGTTAACACGTAACATTTCTTTTTAATTTCATGTTGGTCAAGATAAAGTTTAAGTTTATTGCAATAGTGATGTTGAATAAATTATTTTGAATTAGTCATACTTTCAATGAAAATGTAAACCGCCTATCAAACAACATGTTAAATTAGAGGGCTAAAAAATGTTCATTTAATAGTATTCTAAATATTAAGCCTAATCAACCAAATAAATCTTCTTTTAAGAATATAAACATCGCAAAAGAGAAAGATAAATTGTTTAACAAAAATTTCAAAAGTAGAACGACAAAAAGCAAAATTCATGAAAAATTTTAATTTTATATTTATAACAAACATGTATTAATTATAATAAAATAAACAAAAGCAAAGATATGGTAAAAAATTAAGCTTTTAATTTATAAATTAATGTACTGGCGCATATGAGATTAAAGTAAATAGGTAAAAAAATTAAAAAAAAAATTATTCGTCAGAATAGAAACGCTGAATTTTGAACTTCCTCAAATTTTCATTTAGGTATAACAAAATTTACACAAATATTTACCTTGCAATAATGGCAACTCATTTAAATCCGGTAAAAGATGATCGCTTTGCAATTTTGAAGGCGAATAATCATATCGCAAATGTTGTTGTTGCGTAGAATTTGGATACTGTTGTTGAGACTGAGATGATGAAACTCGTTCACAGATCTTTATGGCTCCATTACGTAATTGAGGGGAATTCAGACGATTTGTTATGTCCGTTAATGATTGTTCTGTTTTTCCTTTTTCAAGAGCATTCCGTGTGATAGTAGTAGAATGGATAACGTCTGTAAACCATAAAATTAAAAAAGTGGTAACTTTTATAAGTGAAAAAAGGTAAGAAAAGTATCAAGACAAAGATAATAAAATAATCTATGTATGTTTAAGGGGCACTACATAAGATTTTATATGCTTATTAGAATACTGATTTTTCTGTAATTGCAACTGAGTAAAGCAGGTATAAGAGCCACTAAATACAAACTCCAAGAAAGACTATACATAATAATACAGAATATCGCGCGGGTACGATCAGTAAGTTCTTACGATATATATTTAGGACACATATTTTTAGACTTAAGCATCTAACCAATCTATTAAAGTGAACAAATAGTAGTACAAATAAATTTAAGAAGAGACCGAATTTAAGTAAAATTGATTTAAGAACTGCAATATTACTCATAATCTATATTATGTTAAGGTTTTCATACCGTTCGACGAAAATTTGGCTCGTTTCTGCTGCTGTATGCATATGCGATTTTTTCTTGCGATTTTTTTCTGCTCTTCCATGTCAAAAAGCCGTAAAAACAGAATTTTTTCCGACAAATTGTAGAGTCTTTCGCAATTCTATCAGAAATTATGTAAGGCTTCTTGGCAACCCTTCAGTCTGTTGATTCTGATGCTAAACTAATCTGTTGATTCTGATGGTTAACTAACTTCTAATAGTGTAGGTCGAACTCGAAAATTTCTGAACCAACCACAACAGGCATGAGTACAACAAATTTAGCAGAAAAAGTAATGTAAGCAAACATAAAACCATGAAAGCAGGAGTAGGACATACATGTTGGTATAAACTTGATTGACGTTGAGGCAGGCTGGAGTTGAAATATTGGGGTGAGAAACTGAATTAGGTTTTTTGAAGTTGAAGGGTCTTCTATGCTATGTTAAAACCCCAAGCAGTTACCTGAAGAGGCAATAATATATGCACCTCTGTTGTATTTTTTTTCAATTTATATATTTTTTTCCTTTTTTGTTTTTTAATAAAGGAGTATTGTTAGTTTAAAAGAAGCCCACTGACTCCTATTTTTTGAAATGTATTTTAGAAAGAAGTAAAAATTAAAGTACCACAGGAAACTTAATTTATATTTTACCAATATATTTTCAACTAATTTAATAATTAATTAGCCCCTTGTTATTAATTCTTAGCAAGTTCTAACTTGCCAAATTAATAATTTTACTAATATTGTGAATAATTACAAATAGTTGTGTTTATGTATATTTATCCGTAGGATAAACGAAATTTGTCCCCCATGTTTCATATTTTAAAGGCGGTGTACGTTGTGAAAGTTGATCGTAAGAGTAAGTTTCGAATATATACTTTTCCCCCTTTTTCTATTGTTATTAACATATCGCACTGTAGGATGTGTATGTATCCACCATAAATGACAGAATAAGTATCTGATAAGACTTGGGCAAGTCGTTACTGGGAATAAAAGTAAAGGACTAACATTTTTAGTGCCATGTGCTGTTAGTTATTTTTGCAGTAAAACTTGTAATACTTTAGTTAGGTGAACAATAGTTGATCAACCATTACAAATGTACTGGACTGACCATGGTATTTTTCTGTACAAATCATTCCTCTATTCTCTTCCATCTTTAGTATGCACCATCTGGTTGTGATTCTGGAATGTTAACTCATAGAATAAACCTTAGACCAAATGGGATTAACCTTTTGATCTTATTTTTTCCGTTTTTAGGCAGTTGGTATTATGGATTATACGCGGGCAAAAGCAGCAGATTTGATCATTAAATATGTAATTGCGCAAGAGGTGAATTTTAGATCAACTATTATGGTGTAAGAGAATCAGAGTCCTTTGAAGTCATTCAGTACTATTACTGCTGAAACTCCAAACTTGTTTTGCACTATTTCTGTCACCAAAAGATGGTGAACTATATTTCATTTGTCAACTGTATGCCACAGCCAAATATACCTCTATCTTACATGATAGCAGGATAGTAAGGTAGCAGGTAGGATGATTCTATCTATAGTATACACAGACAACTCAATTTTTTGTATGATTTACCTAGATATGGAGTTAAATTTAAGGCTATTATAAGTAGAACCTTGGGTAAGATGTCTTTGATTTTTCTTTATTTTAAGTTCCCTTAGCAATTTCCTAGAGATAGGGAATCAAACAGGATACTGATGGTCTTATAAAAGTTTCAAAGACAGTTGGCTACTGATCATGTTTCCCTGGTCATAGTCTTGCAGCTGGAATTGGTTGCTTATGAAAAGTATGATTCTCTGTATAGTATACACACCTAAACATGACTGACTATTTAAGAAATGAATCATTTTATGCCTAATGTGTTACATTGCTGCATAATGTTTTTCCTTAGAAGCTCTGACGTTTCCATCCCTTCATACCTTTTTTTCTGTTGTAAAAGATTTTTTATTTGTAAATTTCATACTATCTAGTTGATAAGCATATGTCTGCTATCCAAAGTGTAATGCAAAATTACTGGGCTATGCAGTTGGTGGAGTTATTTGAAAACCCTTTGCATGATTACTTCAAACAGAAGGACTGCTTGAATTACTTCTTTTGCTTTCGTTGGGTTCTTATACAATTGAAAAGGCAAGCAGTTATACTCCTCAAAATTTTGTGCCCTGATTGCATCCAGCATATGCTGCGCTTGTGCATGACAGATTTTCTCTGCATCCTACTAATAAACAAACTTGTACTGTTTTCATTTTTCTGTTAGACTATGCTAATGCACTTATAAGAAAAAGAGTTAAACTTGAGGCTATTATAAGTACTACCTTGGGTACGATGTGTTTGATTATTCTTTATTTTAAGTTCTGTTAGGAATTTCGTACAGAGAGGGAGCCAAAACAGGATACTGATGAACTTCAGATTATGTTACATGCCCAATATAGTTTCAATTGCTATGTTTGACACACTTTTGTCTTTAAATACTCAAATCTAGCTGTTATAGTATTTTGCTTACAGGTGGAGGCACAGTAGCATCCAGTTCAATTGGCGAACACAAACTAAAATTTGCATTGGAGTTGCAAAGGGGCTAGCTTATCTTCGTGAGCAAGTGAAGCCACATATAATTCACTGTGATATCAAAGCGAGTAATATTCTCCTTGACGAAGACTTGACACCCAAGATTTCAGATTTTGTCCTAGTGAAGGTCATCTCTCCTAACATGACTCATGTTAGTACACTCGTGGCTGGAACCATGTAAGTATCCTTTCTTAAAATGTTGCTGATATCTATTCTTACTGCGTTGTGGTGAAGTTCCACCTCGAGTTTGTGCTCAAAAGCATGCCAATAGTATGGTTTTGAGATTGAGGCTGATATGAATAGAGGAATCGAGTAGGGCAGTCAGTTTAGATTACATTGTACAGTTAGATGCCAATCTTTTAGACATTTGTTTGATTTACTGCTATGGAGCAGTGGCGAAAAACTATGTGGTAAGGGATTTTAAACCCCTCTCTGGTTAAAGTATAGTGCTAACCATTAAATACATTGAGTTCCAATTACCATAGTTGTCCAACCAACCATGAAAACCAAAAAAAAACAAAAAAGCAGCAACAATCTGCACCAAAAACAAATAGTCAGAAAGCTCAGCTGAACACCTTAAAAATGCAACTAACTGCCCAATTGCTGCCAGCCATGAATCTCTAAACCTCCATTAAAATCACATTTAAACTCCATCGACCCACCACGTCAACATATAAGAAATAACCATGTAAATAATCACTTGAAACTACATAAAAGCAGTTCACAAGGGACCAAAAACTCATTTGTTAAATGAAAACAAAATCTCTTGTCTTACTAAACTCATGTGAATGGGCATATGCCAATATTTACCAAAGGAAGCTGATATTCTCGTTAAGTAGTTGGAATGTAAAGGTACCCTAGACTAACATGTACTGATTCACATCATCTGTTCTTCTCTATTCAGTTGCAGTACATTTATGAAATGATTATTTGCATTTTTACTTGAAAGGTCATGCCTAAGACTGATAAGGAGCTATTCTGCATGGGGAAACAGAGGACTTAGTAACAGTTCAGATATGGGAATTGAAGACTTGTTGGTGGGGAGCATTTTACTCCCTTAGTAGGCCTACCAGCACTAGTCCGTATTAATCCGGTTAGTCGGTATTGAGAAAACAGTGTTTATGAATTGTAGAGAAGAATTACCAATCGTGGGTGGACTTTCTACTAATTACAGTTTGGTGTGGGTGTAGAGTGAAAGCATTGGCCTGCCTTTTAGGCTATTAGTTCTGTCAGCAAACAACTCTTGTATTGTATTAGTTCTTTCATCAACATTGTTCTGTTAATAAACCTACTTTTCATTCCTGTGAAAGCTGCAGCATATGCTTGGGCTATTGTCTTTCTACATGTATTATGGGCATAGGTATGATCTCATTCTTGTCCGGAACATAGGTAGCTACTTGCTTATTACCTCTGGTGCGATTTACATTATAGCGGTAAGTTCACAAAACCATGACGCTGCTACATGGCAATGACTTGTCTGCTAGAGTCCATACTGCTGTAGCTTGTACTTGATAATTGATATGACACAATACCTGGTAGGCTATCGGAAGCTATGTCAACTAATATTCATCTAGTGGTCTTAAGCATCATTTATTTGCATGTCCAAGTAAATATTTAAGTGTCTTTACTTGGCCTCCATGACATATATTGTGCTGTTAAAGATTACAGGTTTTTGCTCCTGCTTCTTCATTCTGTAGCATTACTTTTAACTTAAATTATGTCATATCTAAGCATGTTCTAGCTGCATAACTCCTATTAGAAGAGTAAGAATGTTTCTGCATTCCTGCTACTGCATACTAAATAAGTAGAACAATTCATATGTAATGTAATAATTTTACAAATGAACAGATCATTTTAACCAAAAGACAATTCCAAAAGTTTAACCATACACCACTTATAAACTTTCTAATATACTTTACATGGCAGAACTAATAATATGTAGAGTCAAAAACAGGATGTTGACGAAAACAAAAAGCAGAAAGGTAAATGCTGCATTTTCATAGAAGAGTGATTGCTCGTTCACCAAGTTGGAGCAACTGCTAGTCATCAAAAATGATTTTGGCTTCTGAATGTCTTAGTTAGCCACATATGATTTGTGAGCACGTGATTTTTGCCCTAAGCAGTAATTCCCAAATTACAAACAAAACAATTTTTCTAGTATTTTATAAATTTTTGTGAATTTTGTGGCATTCTTTGGTAATTGTTGCATTTTTATTTGTGCATTTTAATTCATCTGGAAGATATAAAAATACATTCCGCATTTGTTTTAGGTTCTAATTTCACATTTTAGAATTAATTAGTAAAGAAGAAAATAACAAAATTGTTCTTTCGCATTTATACTTTTAATTTGTCTTATTTTTACTTTGAATTAGGAGTTAGTGTAATTCTGGAATTAATTTGGGGTTTTACTTTTAATTTTGCATTTAACAAATTTCAAAAATAAATAAATGAACAAAAATCAAAGGAAATAAAATAAATTGACATTAAGCTTAATCAGGCCACCAAGATTGGGCCACTGTCAAAATTAATCCCAGCCCAATGCCCCAAGTCTTTGCCAGACCAGCCCAAATCGTCAACCCAGTCCAGTCCCCTCCCCATGGACTCAATCTCGCCCGTCCAATCCCCATGATCCTACGGCCCTCATAAACCCAAAACCATCCCATAAAACTGTCCGAAATTAACCTAAAAATCTAAAACATTGTTTTATCTTCCTCGTACCTCCCCTGTAACGCCGGCGTCCTCCGCCCTAACCCCACCATCTGCCACCGTTCCTCCGCCGTCCGCCGCCGGCCGGAAATCGTCGCCGGCGGCGGCGATGCTCCGATCAACCCCAAAATTACACCCCAGATTCCCCTTCTCCTCCTCTACCCAAATCCACTGGCCTTTGCTTTCAAATATCACTGGAACTCGTCGAATATCCGTTCGAAGTTTTCCAGCCAAGTCGCCGGTTATGCCAAACGGTCCCAAATTAACACCATGGGACCGCCTTGACCTCCTCTATCCAACCCCCATACGCCACATGTCCCAAATATGGCCAGAATTGCCCAAATATCCGATCAAAANCCCAATACAGGATTAACACATGCTGGCAACAAAGATAAATGGGAAGCCCGACGGGGATTAGCCTTCATGGTGGCCTTCTTGGGAATGGTAATTTGTCCTAGAAAGGATGGTCACATAGACCTTGGCCTAGTAGGGATGCTAGATGTTGCCATGAAGAAACCTACTAGCACGGTGGCTCCTCTGATTGTAGCGGAAATATACCGAGCTCTGACCAAATGTCGAGAAGGGGAGAAATTCTTTCAGGGTTGCAATTTGCTCTTGCAGTTGTGGATACAGGAGCATCTTTGTCACCGCACAGGATATATGAACTACGGCTTAACCGGGTTGAGTTGTATTGCAGAGTTCGAGACCCGAGTTACAGGTATTGAGTTCCCGGAGGGTACTGAGGCCTGGTCGTCGTGTTTAAGATCCCTCACTGCAGATAAAGTAGAATGGGCTTATGGATGGCTTCCTCCTACTGAAGCGGTGTACACATCGGCAGAGGTCCCTTATATTCTTTTAATGGGTATTCGAAACATTCAGCCCTATGCTCCTTACCGAGTTTTGCGACAATTTGGAAGATTCCAGACGGTGCACGGTGATGAAGACCTGAGTGGGCAAGTTATTGAGTTGGGCCCAACAGCTGCATTTCCTGAAGGCCAAATCCGAAAGATATGGAATGAGTGCAGGTACCTTAAGCCTAAAACTATAGTACAGAACCGGGCCAGAGGTGAGGTAGATCCCAAATACTTGGTTTGGTTTGGTAAAAGATTTCAAATCCCCGAGAGACCCGCCAAAAGGCCACATGTGCAACAATTAACAAACGAGGCTCAGGTGCAGTGGGATTGGTTGGCTAAAGAAAAGGAGTACAGAGCTCGAATTGGAGCATTGGAAAAACAGGTTCAAGAGCTTCGGTTCGAAAACAGCTTACAAGCCGCAGCCGATGAAAGCGATAAAAACAATTGGCCCAAGAGAATGAAGCTCTCAAGGCCCACATTCGAAGCATAGTAATAAAGTAGGTCAAGTCACATTGAATCAACAGTGCAGAAAACAGAGTATTAGAAACATGCAAAGGTCTCACAGTAGCAGGTGAGGAAACCTTTTAAAAAGTTAGGGTTTCAGCCATAGTCGAGTTGAAGGATTGTAAAATCAGATAAGTCACATAAAGAAAAGAAAGTCTAAAACAAAAGCTTTCAGTCAAGTCAAATACTCAAACAAACGATTTCAGACCCAAAGACCTAGGGCTTTTTAACAACACTCGAGTTTTTTTTTAAAAAAATGGTAACACAAATAAGTCAAACAAGAACGAGGAACATAGTTAAACAAGTATACATTTAAACAAACAGCTTCAGGATTCGAATGAGACCCAAAAGAAATTAGGGTTTTCAACATGCTGACTCAAGTAGAAGGAAAGCATAACAAACAGTTCATAGTAAAGTCATAAAACAACATCGAGAATCAGAGAAGAGATTTTGAAATAACTTAAAGGAAAACCCTAATCAGAACAATGAAGAGTCGCTTTGAAAGCAACGTTGAAGAACCTTCGAGAAAAAATGCTTAAAAGTTCATGGTAAGCACAGATCTAAGGTAGATCTGAAAGCAATCGAAAGATCTTAGAGATTAGGGTTTCAGAAAACCCAAAAGAAACGAGAAAGATCTCGAAATTAACGATCTAACCAGAAAAGGTCAAGGACCCATCTCGAAAGGCCATAAATGGCCGGAAAAGGTCGTGGCTGGCCGGAGAAAGGCCATGAACACCAGTCGAGCAAGGACTGGACCAAACTCCTTCGAAGTCTGGTCATGAAACCACAGAACCAAACACATAGAAGCCATGGAAAGCTGGTACAGGTCTCAAATGACCACGGAAGGCCATGGATTAGGGTGTAGTTTGATGGCGACGGCTAGGGTTTGTAAGAGTTTCAGAGAGAGTTGAAAGAGAAGAGGGATTCAGAGGCGGCGGTTGGTGAGGAATGGGGTAGGGTAAAGGGGTCGTTTGGGTTAAAAAAGGAAAGGGATAATGGTAGTCGTTGATCTAAATGATCAACGGTTGGGATTAAAGGGGAAAGCAGGTATTAGTATCAACAACTTTCACAGCAAGCAATACAAGCATGCGCAACTCATACCGAGGACGTACGGCCCGATCCAACAATATTTAAACTGTGCACTGCCGAGGGTCGAACGGCACGAACCATAGATGCATCTATTACCCCGCTCGCGAACTATACATGCGACGCGGTCAAATTTAAATAAGCAATCATCCTGCTCGCGAACCTTACATGCGACACAGGTACACATAAAAATACATGCTCAAATAGCAGATTAAGAATTTATCGAGGAACATTTATCCAAATAAAAGCCAATTCCCTTTTAACGATTTAAGAAAATGAAGTTTAATCCTTTTAGAAATTCATTTGCCAATTCGACAGGATTTAAGCAATTCAACTATAACCAACATTACAATTATTCCAAGTACAGCATGCTTTTGGGTCTTAGACTACCCGGACAATAACATAATAGTAGCTAAGCCCGGACTCTCTCACCTCGTGCGTACATAGCCCCCACAAATAGGAGCACATAACCAACTAATTCACCTATGGGGACAATTCCCTCTTACAAGGTTAGAAAGGAGACTCACCTCACTCCGAAGCCTATATTCCGCTTCAAGAACGCGCTCAAACCTCCAATTTGGAGCCGAGAGATCCAAAACTATTCAAATAGGGTAAGAACTAGTCAATACATGCTCAAAAGTTCATATTCTAATTATTAAACCAATTTCCCAACCCTAAATGCAAGGTTCCTAAAATTCACCCCCGGGCCCACGTGCCCGGATTCTGGAAATTTTTGAAGTAAGTCGTTACCCATAACCTAAGGATCAAGAATATATGATTTTTACTCTCTTCCCTAACAAATTTCGTGGTTAAATCTTGTTTTTACCAAATTCTAGGTTTTTCATCTAAAACCCTTGATTTCCCCAAATTTTCACACATTAATCTACCCCTAATCTATGTATTTAACTTAAGATGTGTAGAAATTACTTACCTCTTTGATGGTGATGGAATCCCTCCTCAAATGCTCTCAAAAATCGCCTAAGGCCAAGTGGGAAATGAGGGAAATGGGCTAAGTCTCGGAATAAAAGCCACTGCACCAGACGCAGAAGTCGCATTTGCGACTCCAGGCTCGCAATTGCGAAGTCGCACTTGCGACAAAAGCTCTGCAAATGCGAATCCCAGCCTCCCGTGACTTGGTTGCATTTGCGACAGATTCCTCGCAAATGCAAAGAGGACAGCATCGCAAATGCGATGGCCCCCCTCACAAATGCGATCCCCCACTCAGCAGCCCAGGTTCGCAAATGCGAGCCCCACCCTCGCAAATGCGATCCTCCACACAACAGCCCAGGTTCGCATATGCGAACGGAACCTTGCAAATGATGCGAGGTCGCAATTGCGACCAATACATCGCAATTGCGATCATACCAGCACCGGCAATTCCTATTCTTAGCAAATCACTCCGAAGCTATCCCGAATCTCACCCGAGGCCCCCGGGACCCCAATCAATCCCATCAACCAGTCCCAAAATACATTACGGACTTGCTCGATGCCTCAAATCACATCAAACAACGCTAAAAATCATGAATCGACCTCCAATCCATGCTTTATGAACTTTAGAAATTTCAAACTTCTACTTTCGATGTTTAAACCTATCAAATCACATCCGATTGACCTCAAATTCTGCACGCAAGTCATATTCGACATTACGGACCTAATCCAACTTCCGAAATCGGATTCCGACCCCGATATCAAAAAGTCCACTTCCGGTCAAACTTCTCAAATACCTTCAAATTTCTATCTTTAGCCAAATAACTCCAAAATGACCTGACCTACGGACCTCCGAATTCACTTCCGATCGTGCTCCCAACTCCAGAATCACCATACGGAGCTATTCACAGACTCGAAATCCCAAACGGACATCGATAACACTAAGATGCACTTCAAGCCAAACTTATGAAATTTCTTCTAAAATGCTAACTTCCACAATATGCGCCAAAACGCTCCCGGGTTGTCCAAAACCCGAACCGGGTATACGCCAAGTTCGAAATCATCATACGAACCTGCTGGGACCTTTAGATCTCGATTCCAAGGTCGTTTACTCAAAAATCCAAATCTTGGTTAATTCCTTCATCTTTAAGCTTCCGAAATGAGAATTCTCTTTCCGAATCAACTCCGAACTTCCCGAAATTCAATTCCGACCACACGTATAAGTCATAATACCTAAAATGAAGCTGCTCATGGCCTCTGACTGCTGAACGACGCGCTAGGGCCCAAAACGACCGGTCGGATCCTTACAAAACAAGTTAGTTTTTTCTAACATGAGGGGGAGACAAGATACAACAGTTTAGAAAAAGTTACATGGAATGAATTATCATTTATACATCTAGATCCCCGAATAAAATAATATGAACTTGAAGTTCATAAAAGGATAATTCATGTGCAATTTATTGCAAAGCATGCCATACGCATTTGCTGACCTAAAGAAAGTAACTATATTCTCATTGCAAATGCTCCTATTAGAATAAGTCCTAGAAGGACAAAGTCTATAGTACGCTTAAAGAATATAGACAAATCGGTTTCAAATAAACTTCTTGAAAAAGAAGATGAGCAAATGATCAAAATGATCATAATGAAGGAGGCAAGTGATCTAGAAGATCACATGACATAACACTTCATAAAATCTCAACAGAGATTCAGGTACCTGAAAATATGAATGAAGAGATCTCTATGTTATGTCTTTATGAAAAAATATTGAAACTGATATAAAATGTTTGTCGACGATATCTATGATAGCGCTAAATATATATATATGAGGATCTTAAGTCTGAAGAAACAATTCAAATAGAATTGGTTTCATACGAAAGCCATGTAGTTTTGAACATGTAGTTCAAACACTTGAAAGTATAAGTCAATGGTATGTGCAATCAGTTTTCGATATCTTATATGTCTAGCATGACATGAAAACTTGATATGCATCTAAATTCTATTATATGGCTCATATAACTTAACAATCCCTGAAGTATTTAAATTGCTTAAAGCATATAGAATTCATGGTCATGAAGTATTACATCCTCAATGCAATTTGTGCACAAATGTATCTTGCTATAACTATATGCATGATAATATGATAGCAAGAGTTTTCACCTCTATGTGAAGATATTGAACTGACGATTCCAACAACATCATATGAAGACAATTCATCTCTATCAAGAATGATGATTTCAAGGTGCAATATATTCATTCAATTTAATATGCCTGATTTGTTCATCAAATCTCAACCAAAGATCTTTTGAAGATGGTGCACAAGATTAGAATGCAAATGCTCAAGGATGTGAATTGATGCTCTCATCAGGGGGAGTTAATACGGGTTGTACTCTTTTTCCCTTACAAGGTTTTGTCCTACTGGGTTTTCCTTGCAAGGTTTTTAACGAGACAACCAAAAGGCGTATTATCAGATATGTGTACTCCTTTTCCTTTCTAGAATTTTTTTCCCATTGGGTTTTATTTTAGTAAGGTTTTAACGAGGTCACATTATCTGTTGAATAGACATTCAAGGAGGAGTGTTATAAATAGAATTTTATTTATGGTGAATGTCTATATTTAGAGAGATCTAGGGTTTATTACTTGGTGGCTAAGTCACCCTCTCCCTATAAATAGAGGGTTCTATTCCATTGTAATTCATCCCAAATCAATAAGAATTCTCTCCCTCTACTTTTCTCTGCAATACTCTTCTTCTTTTATTATTTTATAACATAATCAAAATTATTAATTACTCGAATCGTTATCAATAATTAATTTGATTCTTGAAGTTTCTTTCCTTTCCTATGGTTTTTGGATGGAGAGATTAGGAGAAATAAGTCGAGTATAAAGGAAATTGCAAATTGCCCCCTGCATAATTATAACAAGTCATACCAAGGGTGCAAATTGTAAAAAAAAAAAACAATTGAATAGAATCCAATAAAAGGAAATTAGACGGTTTAATTAATTTATGAAATATTTATGCATTAAAAAGCAACAAAGAAAGGGCAGAATAAGTTAGACCAAAGTCACAATGTAAACAAAAAATTCACATGCTTTCAACTAATAGCAGCACTACAAAGGTGCGATCAATCCACATGTGCAGTGTACTAGAGCTTGTTTCTTTTACTTTTAATGATTTATTGAAAAAGGATTAACGTCAAATCGAGAGAGAGGATTTCTCCCTAAAAACTTTAGAAGAGAGCAGCATGTGCCTTTGATTGAATTTTTTGATTTCTTTAGCCGTAGTTCTCGTCTCATGGGGAAAAAAAGCTTGTAACTTCTCTAAGCAAAAAGTTAACTTTTCTTATGACAAAATATGGAACTTTTTACCAAAAATATTTCTTATCTTTATGGGCCATCATACCTTTATCATCCAAATATAACCTTGAGGACCCTGAAATGAATATATTGTGCTTGAATCTCACAATAGTACGTTTTTCTAATTTTATTAAAACAATAATAACATACCCAGTGTATTTGCTTAACCAAAAAAATAGAATTTTAGTCAAAGCTAGAATTTAGAAGAACTCGGGTTACTGATAATCAAAGAAATGAATAAAAGGAAATAATTCTGAGTAGCAATATAATAATCAAGAAAAACGAATGATACCCATGTATATTTCAATAATCTTTTGTGTCCCCACAACTGATCATATATCTCCTTTTTATAGGTACCTTTGAGAATGTACGTTATGCCCAAATCATAATGAGGCTATTATGAATAATTAAAGACATTGAATGCTACGTTACACAATCATTACATTGAATATATATATTCCTTAACGGGCTCAGCATTTAATACTCATTAAATGCTGTATCTGCACTCTTTTTTATAACCAGATTCATTCTTTTTGATGCCCGGATATAAATGATTTAAATAGGTACGGGCGCCTTGCTACTTATCTGATGTTCCGTGCCTCTTCCTCCTTCTTTGCTCATGTCCGTTTTACAATTCTTGAATCGTGTCTAATTGTGATTCATTGACCATTTGACCAATCCACGTGTCCTGACACGTCACCACATATATATAAAATACAATTTTTCCTAATACAGATAGTCCCCCCACTTTCCATTTATTCATCAGTTTGAATATTTGGGAAGTGAAATTCATTTAAAAGAGAATTTATTAATGCTCTGACAGAATCGACTCTTCAATTGTCACTTCCATTTAATGCATTAGACATGTGTCATCCTCTTATTGGTTCTACAGTTTTGCAGCACTTTCTTAGGCTTTCTTTTCGACTTCTCTATTCACGAAGTGTCAGTTATCATTATTATAGCTCTTGCATCATTGTACTTTTTCCTTTTGCCGGTTACCCATTAGTATATATATAACTTTTTTACTTGTCTTTTACCACATAAAGCGTGTCAAACACTTTAATTCTTCAAAAACCTCTTATTCTCTTCTGCTCTACTTCAATCTCCTTTGTCATGGCTTCACCAAACCCTAACCCTAGGAGAACCCCCATTTTAGATAACTTCCCCAATGCTCCTATTAGGCATAGAAGAGGGGGTAGACTCCGTAGCTTGGGGTCTGCTCGTGGTGGTAGCACATCCACTCCTTCTTCTAGCTCTGGTCCCTCTTTTAGGACTAGAGGTTCCCTTTCTCAGAGGTCTTCTTCTAGGAATAAAGAATCCTCTGAGCCCCTTCGTGAGCCTCTAGTTGAAGAAATAGTCCCAACAGATATTTCTTTTCACCATGATAGAGAATCTCTCAGGACCCAAGTTGCCTCTTTAGATCATGCTGATGCTTTCCCCACTCAAATCACAGATATTTTAACTCCCATAATTCGTAAGGATTGTCACTGGAGTGACGATTTTCCAATTATCATTCCTAACCCAAATCAAAGGATCACTTCTTACTTAATCGGATTCTCTTTTGTTTACACATACCCTTTCACTCTAGGGTTTAAACCGGCCATTGACCCGGTCATTCTAGACTTTTGCCGTTTTTTCAACATGTGTTTGGGTCAAATTGGTCCGATTGTTTGGAGGGTTGTCGCCTGCTTGAGGCACCTCACTAACATGGCGGATGTTGAATTTACTTTTCCCCACCTAATTCATCTCTATTCCCCTAGGCTTTTTCGCAGTGGCGTGTTTACCCTAGCAGCCAGGAGCAAGAGGGTTTTAGTGAGCCCCGAGGACGATAAAGACCGTGACTGGTATGCTCGGTTTGTTACTGCCCCCACTGCTGGTTTAGTGGGTGAAAATAACGTTCCATTCCCTGAGAAGTGGAACTTTGCAACGTAAGTGTTAAATCTTCCTCGTGCCTTTTCCTTTCAAGCTTTATCAACTTTTCTAATGTCGCTTCTTTTTCTTTTCTCAGCAACCATGGGTGTTGTGGAGACTGTGCCCAACTTCCGTGGTTGGGTAGGAAAATTATTGAAGACCGCTCCAATGGAGGGTAGGTCGTGGAAAAACCTTTCCAACCGTTACGGTTGGAAAGTAAAAACTCATGGTAAGAGTTTCTATTTTACCTTGTCTATATATAAATATTTTCTTTATTCTAACTTTTATCCTTCTTTTTATCAGGATTTGCTATTCGAGGAGTCACTGCAGAGGCAATCATGGCTTCTCGTGACTCTTTGAGTACTCATACCTCTTCAGCCCAAGATATGTGCTTGGGTTCTTCAAAAAGAAAAGCTACTGAGGAAGAAGATTCAGAGGAAGAAGATGAGGGCTCCCTGGTGATGAGACCGCGAGCCTGGAGACGTATTGTCTCTGATGACGAGGCTGAACTCTCCCCTCATCTGTCTCTTTCCGAGCCTATTGTTACTCCAGTTATCATTCTTGATGATGACGTCTCTCCTCACGACACTCGTGAGTCTATCGATCAACTTTTTGATAGTGGTTTTGGTAGTAGAAACTTAGGACCTGCTCTAGACGAGCTTCCCTTATCTTCCTTTTCATCTCCTGTACCTGTGATTGCTTCTTTACCTTCATCAACTGTTGCTTCTTTTCCTTCTTTCACCGCTCCTCCTTTGGTAATTCCTCCACCTATCGTTCACCATACGGAGGTGGGCTCTTCAAGTAGGAGTACTGCTATGAGGAGCGTAACCATTGAGGTTCCTGCTAACAACAGCCTCTTGAGAAAGTCCGGTCAAGCTGATATTTGGCTCGAGCCTTTGATTGGCCCCATCGAGAAAGCAAAGCTTGAAAGCCATAGCAACCTGACTCTCATGAATGACATAGTGCATGCCACTTTAAAGGTATTTTTCTTTCCTACTTTTCTCCATTCTGTAAAAAATTTCGACTTTGGGATTCTTACTTCTCTTTTTTTACGTAGGCCAATCTTATTGGCACTGAGCTGATGAGCAGAATCTCCCTCTTGGAGAAGGTAGCACGTGATTCCCAGTTGGAGGCAAACAACTGGAAGGAACAGTTTGACAGCGCTCAAATCGACATGGAGGATTTACAAGAGAGAAGAAGTACCTTAGAACAGCAAGTACGAGCATTAACTTCGGAGCTGGCGGTTATCAAGGCTTCCTCGAGCCAAGCTGAGAAGGAAAAAGAACAGCTATCCAAGGCTAGCGAGGAGAATAGGGCATTAAAGGCTCTGTTGGTTCAAAAAGAAGTTTTAGCTGGGGAACTTGTGCAAAACCTAACCCAGGCACAAGAAGAACTTCGAGTTTCTGTTGATAAGATACGTGCTTTAGAGAGCTCACATGCTTCCCTTCAAACTTCTTGTAATTCTGCCTTGGCTGAGAATGAAGAGCTCAAAAGTGAGGTCGCTGCTTGGGAAAAGGATTATGAGATCCTTGAAGAAAAATTTGACGTTGAGGTGAGTTGGGCTTTTCTGAATTCCCGTCGTGATACCTTACTTGAAGTTGGGCAAGAAAGTTTTGACCTGGAGGCTGAATTAGCTAAGGTCAATAAAACCATAGAACAAGCTCAGCAACCGCAGGACTTCCCTTCACCTGTGATTGAAGCTCCCGTGGTTGAGGTTCATGCGGGCATCGCATCTTCTTCAAGCCCAATCGAGCCCACTGCTTCAAGCCAAGTTGAAACTACCTCTGCTGAAGCCCTTACTCAAGTCGAGCCTGTTGTCGCCGTTGAAGCTCCTGCCCAAGTTGAGCCCGTTACTGTTGATGCTTCTTCTTCAGTTCCCACATCTTCTTAGAAAATTTATTTTGAATTCCTTGTTTTTGCTGCAGGTACCTCTTTGGAAAATCGTGTTGGCTTCATCTAAAGGTTTATTTTTAGAACGCAAGTCCCCAAGTCTTTTGTGGGGCAATTCCATATAAACAATTTCACAGTTCTTTTTTTTTTGATTAAGTTCGCACTAAATCTTAAGTATTTAAGGAGCTTTTGATGTTATTATCTTAGACTTCTGTTTATTCTATTCTTGTCTTTATTTTTTAAGGACTTATAAAATAGCTTGCATTTTTGCTCTTAAAAAATGCTTATGTTAATCTCATGACTAAATAGTTTTAAACATGAGTTTTATAAAAGAGGGCCCTTTTATATTTCGACACTTAATGAAGAAGACGTCTCAACTTCATAATGGTGTTAACATACGATAAAAGAAATAGGAACACACATGTTTCTTTGGAATAACATTGACAAGTTTTTATTTTGAGCCTTGACAAGTTTTGAATAACATCTTACATGTATTTGAATTACATCTATAACTTTCTCGTAACTGTTTTTCCTTGTAACAGATTTTTAAGAAAAATGATAAACACGAGGTTTTTCTTTATAACCCATTTTAGAACAATAAATGCAAGGTTTTTCTTTACAACCTGCTTTAGTACATAGCTTTTACCCTAACTACAGTAAGGTTTTCTTTAGCCTTGGCTCATGACTTCATGTGACTTTTATTACTCTGCACTTGACTTTTTCAGGCTTGATTTTTCTTCAATCTTCTCTGCCTTCTTTATATATACTTGTGTATATTATGTAGTCCCCCAAGTGTTTGAGTGTTGAAGTATGAAGCCTCGAGCACTTGATAGTTTCTCTCATTTGGTCCTACATACGAAACTCGGAGGTACGATTATAGATGAAGACTGCTTAACTCGGAGGTACGTGTGCCTTACAGGTCGTGACTCATCATTTAGTACGGGCTAGCTTTGTGCCTATCATCTAAAATCGTTAGTAAAATTTTAACAATTCAAAAAATTAAATGTAAAATGGTGATACCTAACCGTGGGTATTCCTTAGAAGTAATATCTCTTCAAATGAACAGCATTCCAATGTGAAGGCAATACTTTGCCATCCATTGTCTCCAATTCATATGCTCCCTTGCCTGCAATATCACGAACTCTATAGGGTCCTTCCCAAGTTGGACTCAATTTACCCGTGTTGGCTGCCTTTGTGGATTGAAAAACCTTTTTAAGCACGAAGTCCCCAATTTTGAAGAATCTGAGGCGTGCTTTCCTGTTGTAATATCGTTCTATTACTTGTTTTTGTGTTGCCATTCTTATTAATGCAGCTTCTCTCCTGCCTTCTAGTAGATCCAAATTGACCCGCATCTCTTCGTCATTAGATTCTAGTGTCGCTTGCATGAATCGTGTGCTTGGTTCTCCTATCTCAACTGGAATCAAAGCCTCAGCTCCGTAAACCAATGAAAAGGGTGTTTCTCCTGTGCTCGTTTTTGCTGTTGTGCGATATGCCCATAAAACACCAGGTTGCACCTCTGGACAATTTCCTTTTGATTCTTCCAAACGCTTCTTTAAATTATTGACAATAACCTTGTTTGTTGACTCTGCTTGCCCATTACCTACGGGATGATAAGGTGTGGACGTAATCCTTTTAATTTGCCAACTTTGAAAAAATTCTGTGATTTGAGCTCCAATAAACTGAGAACCATTATCACATACGATCTTCTTTGGTACGCCAAATCGGCATATGATGTTTCGCCAAATAAAATCTTTGACTTCCTTTTCTCGTACCTGTTTGAAGGCTCCTACCTCTACCCATTTAGTAAAATAATCAGTAAGTACAAGCAGAAATTTTACCTGTCCTTTTGCTTGTGGTAATGGACCCACGATATCCATTTCCCATTTCATGAATGGCCATGGTGCGATGACCGGATGTAATAATTCCGCGGGTATATGCATGTTGTTACCGTACCATTGACATTTATCACATTTGGCCACGAAACTTTCCGCTTCTTCTTCATTTTTTGGCCAATAGTAACCTGCCCTGATTAAGGTTCTTACCAATGATCTTCCTCCAGCGTGATTTCCACCATGCCCCTCACGTATTTCCCTCATTACGTACTCTGTTTGAGAAGGTCCGAGGCATCAAGCTAAGGGGCACCGAACATTTTACGATATAGGTTGCCTTGATTTAAACAATAGCGAGCAGCCTTTTTTCGAAGTGCATGGGCTTTTTTCTTGTCATCACGGATGGTTCCATACTGCAAAAAAGCAATAATCTCGTTCCTCCAATCCCAAGTTAAATTATTAAAATTTACCTCATTTTTATCAGGGTCGAGAACTGAATGAAATAAGTGGATAACCGAAGTGTTTGCATCATTTGCCACGTCAGCCGCAGATGCGAGATTAGCTAAAGCGTCTGCTTCAAGATTTGCATCCCTTGGTATTTGTATAGCTTTCCAGGTTTGAAATTGCTTTATTAACTCCCGCACCTTTTCTAAAAATTGCTGCATCCTTGTTTCCCTGGTTGTATAAGTCCCCAGCATTTGATTAACCACGAGTTGTGAATCGCTCTTGATTATAATCTGATTTATGCCAAGTTCTCGTGCCAATTCTAAACCTGCAATCACAGCCTCATGCTCTGCTTCGTTGTTAGTTATAGTATGACATTTAATAGCTTGACGTATAGTTTCCCCCGTAGGTGGTACTAAAATAATTCTTAAACCTGCTCCTTTTATATTAGATGAACCATCGGCGAATAAAGTCCAAGTTCCTGGATTAGCTCTATTAAGCACCTGTAATTCTTTTTGTGCCTCTAATTGCTCTGCAGACTAAAATCAGCCACGAAATCAGCTAACACTTGTGATTTTATAGCAGTTCTAGGTTGGTATGTGATTTCATATTCACTTAACTCTATAGCCCATTTGACCAACCTACCTGATAATTCATGCTTATGTAATATGTTACGTAAAGGGTAGGCAGTTACTACAGCAATTGGATGACACTGAAAGTAAGGTCTTAATTTCCTAGATGTCATGATTAATGCAAGTGCAAGCTTTTCTAATTGAGGATACCGCGTTCCGCATCTAACAGAGATTTACTAGCATAATAGATAGGGGATTGTTTACCTTGTTCTTCTCGAACCAAAACCGCGCTTACCACTACTTCTGAAACAGCAAGATAAATGAGCAATCTTTCCCCAGCCTTTGGTTTCGCTAGCAACGGTGGATTTGATAAGTATACTTTCAAATTCCTGAGTGCTTGCTGACACTCTTCGTTCCATTCAAAATGATCCTGCTTCTTAAGAGCTGAGAAAAATTTAAAACACTTATCTGATGATTTAGAAATGAATCTTCCCAAGGCTGCAATCCTCCCTGTTAATCTTTGAACTTCTTTTTTGCTCGTAAGTATTTCAGGGATTTCCTCAATGGCCTTAATCTGTGCAGGATTCACCTCAATACCACGGTTAGAAACAAGAAAACCTAAAAATTTACCTGATGCCACACCAAATGCACATTTTTCAGGATTTAACATCATATTATATTTTCGCAAAATTTAAACGCTTCAGACAGATGCAATATATGATCTCCTGAATGCTGAGTTTTAACGAGCATATCATCTATGTATACCTCCATAGTCTTACCTAAATGTTCTTGAAACATTTGGGTAACTAACCTTTGATATGTTGCACCTGCATTCTTTAGACCAAAGGGCATTACTTTATAACAGTAAGTCCCCTTGTCTGTTATGAAGGAAGTTTTTTCTTCATCTCCTGGATCCATTTTAATCTGATTATACCTTGAATATGCATCTAAAAAACTTAATAGTTCATGACCTGCAGTTTCATCAATCAATTGATCTATGTGTGGCAGTGGAAAAGAATCTTTAGGGCAGGCTTTATTAAGATCTGTGTAATCTACACAAACCCGCTACTTACCGTTCCTTTCTGGAACTACAACAGTGTTGGCTAACCAGTTAGGATACTTTACCTCACGAATAGAGCCAATTTTTAGCAATTTTTGAAATTCTTCTTGAATCACCTGATTCTTGAAAGTTCCTTGCTTTCTTTTCCTTTGCTTGACTAGAGGATATGAAGGATCTTCATTTAGTTTATGAGTCATCACCTCCGGTGGTATTCCTGTCATGTCAGTATGGGACCAAGCAAAACAGTCTGCATTAGCTTTTAAAAATTTAATTAACTTACGCTTCACCTCCGGGCTAAGATTTGCTCCTACATACACTTTTCTCTCTGGCCAGTGTATAAACAAAACCACAGCCTCCAGCTCTTCTATCGTCGTTTTGATGTTTTCATTTTCCTATGGTTCTTGAATGGAATCGGGCCTTGAATCTACATCTGTTTGTTCTTATTCTGTTGAGGTTGACGCTATGTTATCCTCAACTAAATTCTGTAATTGCTATTTTTCTTCACCCTTCGTGCTTGAATCTGCCACGGAGTTGATGTTCCTAGATGTCTGTTGATCTCCCCTGATTTGACATATTCCCCATGGCGCTGGAAATTTAATGACTTGATGCAAAGTTGAAGGAACAACGTCCATTTCGTGGATCCATGGTCTCCTAAGAACCATATTGTAAGCCATCTCCATGTCTACTACCTGGAACTTTGTGTCTTTGACGACTCCTTCAGCAAATGTGGTGAGCGTTACCTCTCATTTCGTAACGACGCTGGAATTATCGAACCCAGATAGAGTATGTGCCTTTGGTATTACTTTTTCTTCGGCTTGCATCTCACGTAATACTCTTAACAGAATAATGTTTACGGAACTACCTGGATCAATCAAAACTCGTTTTACATTAGTATCGTATATAATTAAAGATATTACCAGTGCATCGTTATGAGGGGTTAACACGCCATCTGCATCTGCATCATTGAATGTAATGTTGTCTTCTTCTAAAACATGCCGCAGCCGCTTCCCGTGAGTAATTGTTACTTTGGAAATCTTATTTGCTGCAGTATATGACACGCCATTGATATCTTCACCCCCACTTATAACGTTGACAGTTCTTTTGGGTGAAGGTGGCTTTGGAGGCTCCTGCCTGTTCTTCATGTATGCTTGTTTACCTTTCTCACTAAATAACTCAGTGAGATATCCTTGTTTTAACAAATGATCAACTTCACCTTGCAAAAACCTGCAATCTGCTGTTTTATGCCCGTGATCGTTATGAAATTCGCACCAATGATCAGGGTTTCGTCTGTTTGGATTCGATCGCATTTCCTTTGGCCACCGTACCTTATCTCCCATGCTTCTTAAAACAGCTACGAGTTCAGAAGTGCTTACGTTGAAATTATAACCACCAAACCTTGCCTTCAGACCCCTATCATCATCTCGTGGCTCGCGTGTGTTTCGATCATTCCCAAATCTGGAAGACGAGCCTGATTCTTTATTCCTTGATCTGTGATCGTACCTTTGATTATCCTGCTTTGATCGTAAGTCTCTCCCCGCAGGTCCCATGTATGGATCGTACCTATTTTTACCGGATCTTGTTTCATTTTCAGCACGTCTTGAGCTTATTTTTTCTTCTTTTTTATGTCGTAAAATAATATCTTCTTCAATCCTCATCTTTGTACTGTATCTATTATAGACGTCATTCCATGTCGTTGCTGGAAATTCTCGGAGGCTTTCCTTGAGTCTCCTCGTAGCTTCTGAACTGTTCTCATTCAAGTTGCTTGTGAAAGCTATGGCTGCCCAGTTGTCAGGTACACGTGGCAATGTCATTCTTTCACGTTCAAATCTGTCTATGAATTCTCTAAGCAATTCTGAGTCTCCTTGCTTGATCTTGAAGATATATTCCATTCTTTTTTCAACTTTTTGAGCTCCCGAGTGAGCTTTGATAAAAGAATCTGCAAGCTCAGCAAAAGAATTTATAGAATTTTCGGGTAAAAGAGAATACCATGTAAACGCTCCTTTAGTGTGCGTTTCACCGAATTTTTTGACTAAGACTGATTCAATCTCCTGCTTAGTCAGGTCATTGCCCTTTACGCCTGTTGTAAATGCAGTAACGTGGTCTCGTGGGTCTGTTGTTCCATCGTACTTTGGTATATCGGGCATTTTGAACTTCTTTGAAATTGGGAGAGGAGCAGCACTTGGCTTCCAAGGCTATTGAGAATACTTATCCATATCTACCCCTTTGATCACGGGCGGCACCCCAGGTATCTGCTCTATGCGGTCACTTTGCTCCTTGAGCTGTTTCTGCAATGTTAGTACTAGATTTTGTAAATCAGAATTAACTAAATTACCTGGTTCTTCCTGTGTCTCACTGGGGGTTCCTCCGCTACCTGAATTAATTAGCCCAGAGCGAGGGTTCTCCAGAGTATTGTTATTTGGAGTAGATGTGGGTGGAGCAACAGGTAGTTGACTGACAAAAGCTTGAGGAGCTTTATTGACTTGTGTGGCGATAAGTTTTTGTAAAGCTTCATCCATAGCCTCCACATTTTCGAATTGAGCTTGTCCATCTGTATGAGACCCCTCAGGAGGTCCTTCACGAGACCGTCCTGGAGAACATTGTGGAGAAGGAACTAATGCGTTATTATCCTGCATCTCCCTGAAGTTGTTGATTTGTTTGATTTTCTTGGTTTCCTTGAGTGTTATCATTGTTGTTTGCCATAGTTGATGCAACAAGGAAAGTTAAGCAAAGAGGAAACAGATTATTAGATTCCCGGTAACAGAATCAATTTGTTTAACCAAAAAAATAGAATTTTAGTCAAAGCTAGAATTTAGAAGAACTCGGGTTACTGATAATCAAAGAAATGAATAAAAGAAAATAATTCTGAGTAGCAATGTAATAATCAAGAAAAACGAATGATACTCATGTATATTTCAATAATCTTTTGTGTCCCCTACAACTGATCATATATCTCTTTTTTATAGGTACCTTTGAGAATGTACGTTATGCCCAAATCATAATGAGGCTATTATGAATAATTAAAGACATTGAATGCTACGTTACACAATCATTACATTGGATATATATATTCCTTAACGGACTCAGCATTTAATACTCATTAAATGCTGTATCTGCACTCTTTTTTATAACCAGATTCATTCCTTCTGATGCCCGGATATAAATGATTTAAATAGGTTCGGGCGCCGTGCTACTTATCTGATGTCCCGTGCCTCTTCCTCCTTCTTCGCTCGTGTATGTTTTACAATTCTTGAATCGTGTCTAATTGTGATTCATTGACCATTTGACCAATCCACGTGTCCTGACACGTCACCACATATATATAAAATACAATTTTCCCAATACATATTCTCATAAATAAGGGTGTGAGAAGGATAGTGTGTATGCAGAACCTACTTCTACCTTGTGGAGGTAGAGGGGTTGTTTCCGATAGATCCTCAGCTCAAGAAAAGTACTTCAAAGATGGTTTTGAAAAAAAAAACGATAGTGAAGAAGTCATTTTGAAAATAATAAAGACAAGAACAGTAATAACAACAAAGTAACAAAGCAATAAGATATCTGAAGTAAAAGAAAACAACAAGTAGTAATAATTGCATCAATTTCGAGCAAATTAGCTTAGTTATATCAATCCTCAGGCATCTCACATTGTTACATCTAAACTCATCTCAAATGACTTGCATTAATACGCTTTGGGAGTCGTTTGGTATGCGGGATAAGGTGTAGCATTAAATTTATATCATATTTGGTTCATAGTATAAATTTAATTTCACTGGTCAACTAAAGATGATATAATTTAATTCCAGCCTTAATACATGATATTTGATGTTTAGCTTAAAGTATCTATATTTATATGTATATCGCTTTACATTTTACTCGTGTTTCGTAGATTTTGGATGTGAAATGTAGTGATTTGTGCTATTTTGTGGTATTTTTATGTGAAGAATCATCCGAAGGCAAATATGGGGCTAAAGGTTCGAGATTGGAGCCAAAAAGGAGCAAAATTAGAAAATAGCCATTTGTAGCGCCACAGGCAGCGTGGGGCGCTACCTGTGGCGCACTTTGCAGAATCTAAAAGAAGCCAGCCAGGGCTAGAGCCCCACGCTACCCTGGGCGCTAGCTGGCGATGGAAAATCTCTGCTACTTCGCCCGAGACGAGGTTATTTCAGCCCAAGACCTACTCAACGCGTATAAAAGCAAGACTACGCCTATTTTGGGAGGAGAGACGCCACTTTGAAGGAAAAATACACACGAGAAACAACCGGGAGCGAGGATATCTTAATTTTCTTCATCTTTTCTTGGTATTCTCAATTATTCAACATTGGTGAATTTTTTTGATATTATCATGGGTGGCTAAAACCCATAGTTCTGGGGTTGTGATTTAGCCATGAATATTGTAGTTTAAAGTTGACTTAACCTTGATTACAATTCACTAATATATGGTTGTTTCTTCAATTCAGTGATTAATTGTTTAATTGTTTGGCGAACAGTTAAGTTTTATTTATTATCTATGCTATGCTTGGGAAAGCTACGTCTAGATTAGAAAAGAATTAAGAGAGCACGATCTTAGCTCTGAGAGTGGGGCGGATTTGTGGTTAGGATAGGAATATACCTAGTCACTGTGCTTAATTAAATATTGTAATATTAATGAATTCTTAATAGAATGATTCCATAGGAATATAGGCATTAATCTATTTTGAATAGGCGAGTAGGAATACGAAAGAATACTACGAGAGCAATTGTTCGATTAATTAGTAACCATGAGTGAATTGTATGAAAGGGGTAGTTAATTAGAGCACAATAGGATTGGTGAATCAATCATAACCCTGGAATATTTTCTCTACTGAATACACAACAACTATTTTGTTGCTTGATAAATTAGTTAATTATTAGAATTATTGCTTAGAATAATCACACCTTTGAACTCTAATTGACTCGACTGAATAATAATCTTGGTACAATTAGTGGGTAGCTAACACAAGTCTCTGTGGGTTAGACACTCAATTTATCACTTTATTACTCGTACGACCACGTATACTTGCGTGTGCATTTGGGAGCAACAAGTTTTTGGCACCGTTGCCGAGGAACACGGACCACTCTTGGAGGAGGCTTATTAAATTAAACATGATATAATTTAATTCCAGTCTTAATACAGGATATTCCACATTATCCCGTCAAAATTGGGACTATATTATCCCACCTCCCAAGTAGAATAAATTAGTGTAGGAATTATAATCCCAGAATTATATAATCTCGGGATAATTTATCTGTGTACCAAACGACCCCTTTTATCTTTTCTTGTGACCAGTGGGAACGTAACCCATTCTATAAATAGAGGGTAAGTTGAATAACCAAGGGAATCAGCAGTAAACGCCAAAATAACCCCATCTAATTACCAACCAACTCCAACTCCGATATTGAATAACGATAACGACAGCAGCGAATATAGCTAAACCCACTACTAGTCTACTTTTAGCACACAGAAGAGAATTCAGTTATCCACTCCACTCTCTTTCCACTTTCACCTTTCTACACGCAGAACGTCCCTCCCCTCCATTATTCTGCTATATGAGCTTCTATATTCCAACTCTATCTATTACCATTGCATTATTACTAAGGATTTGAGATGATGATCAGAGATAAGATTTTCAAATTGCACCGCCACAGGTCGTCTTCTTCGTTTTCTGAGAGATCAGGCCAACGACTTGATTTCTCCTTCTCCAACCTTCACGCTCGTCAGGTATGTGCGAATATGTGTGTGTGTGTATTTTGAGTATCTCGAGGTATAATTTACAGCTTAATATATATACGAATTACACTATGTGCAATTAGCACTTGAATTTTTTTTTTCTGCTGTACCTTATGCTGTTCGATTGGTTTACTGTTTATGTGCCTGCTCAAGTTCGGAATTTCTGCTATAATTTGTGATTTTTCTGAGTGTTGAACCAAATAAATCAATGTGCGTGTGTTTGTGTATTTGAGTATCTCGAGGTATAATTTACATTTTGAGTATCTCCAGGTATAATATACAGCTTAGTACGAATTACACTATGCGTTAGCTCTTGATACTGATTTTTTCCTGATGTATGATGCTGTTTAATTGGTTTACTATTGACATACCTGATAGAGTTTGGATTTTCTGTGATAATTTGTCGATTTATTCTATTTATTTTTTAAGCAAATAAATCAATGTAGTGGGATACATGTTGAATTGTGCTTATTCGTGTTGGATTCTGGGTGTAAGTTATTGTTACAGCTTAATGTAGAGTTTGGCAGAGTGTGTTAATAAAGGAGCATAAATGCATGTGCCCTTTATTCTTATATTCTTCTGTAACAACATGTGTTTTTATTTGGACATATATGTTAGATAGGCTGGAATTTATCTTCTTCAGTATTATTTTATTACAGGAGTATTTCTTATTTGTTCCATGTCACGGGAAGCTATTAGATAGCCGTTAATTTGTTGGTTCATCGAAATAATGGTAGGAATTTCTAAAGAGAAGTGAAGCAAAGATTTGTGACATACCAAATACGGAAATTGTGCAAAGTTCTATACCCTATCCCATTTTTATATGGCACATTTTCCTTTTTAGTCGGTCCCAAAAGAATGACAACTTCTTAAATTTAGAAACAATTTTAACTTTGAATTTCTAATTTTACCGTTAATGAGATGATTTATAGCCATACAATGACTTGGTTTAGACCACAAGTTTCAAAAATCTTTCTTCTTTGTTAGATGCCCAGGTAGCTAATGGTAAATGTACATGTGCACTCGCAATTTTGTTCACAAATTTTGGGTCCTCTTCTGCTAATTTAAGTTGTAAAAGTAACTGTAGTCCTTAGTTCTTCTCGTGCTAATGCCATCCTTGGCATAGAGTAAAATTGAAAGAAACCAGATATTCCAGCTATTACTGTTATTTACACATTCAACTTTAGTGGTGTTGCGGCTATTGCAAAAGAGAAGCACAATACTATTAGTCTACCCCTTGTCAATAGTCACACAATGTTCCAATATGTAAGAAAATTTTTCACAAAGATAATACCAGAGAAGCAACAAGATCATACGTAGTATGATCTAGATAAAAGATCTCGGAGCACATGGAAAAGGGATAAGGTTCCTTGAAAGTTGGCAGGAGACAAGGAGAAAGAAACACTAGAAAACGTACTTTGGAAAACAATGGAAGTTCCAATTGCTCCAGAATTGATATAACAACTCTGTTATTCTTATATCATTAGTAATAAACGATTGAACTAGGAAGCAGACTGAAGTATAAACCATATATAAAGTGGTACGAATAAATGGCACATTGGAGGTATATGGAAGGATTAGTTCCTGAATTCAAAAGCGGAAAACAGAAAAAGATAGATAACATAGTACCTTTGATAGTATATAAGGAAATGAATATAAACAGTGCATTAGTATTTCAGGGTAGAAAATTGACAATGGGGGAAATGAATAACTCATAAAGGAACCTTCAAAAATTTTAGGTCAAATTAGTCCCATAAACATGCCCTACCGCTTTATATGCCTCTTTCCATGAAACTTGGTTATGGTTCAATAGTTTTAAAACGTTTCCTTCAACCTTGAAAATATTCATTGATTTGTACACGCTCTTTATGAGTCCAAGAGCTAAATTGTCTTGTCTCATGTATTTGTTTGCTGCATAATATTGTTGTTTTACATGGTGAATTTCTTGCCCTGCTTGAGTATTTGTGACTGAACAGATACTCTTAAGATAATGGCAAGCTACGATATCCTTCTTCCTGTTGCTTGATAAATAGATTTCAAAGATTAATCATCTAATATAAATGTCTCAATAGCCTAACTATCTTCATATCGACCAAAAACTTGACATCCAATTTCAGTATTATCAAAGTTTCTACGGTTTGCTTTTCCTCTCAGGTACCTAAAGGATGGGACAAACTTTCCATCTCTCTTGTCTCCATGGAAACAGGGAAAACAGTCAGCAAATCAGGGAAAGCCTCGGTACGAAATGGCAATTGTCAATGGACAGAGACATGGTCGCAGTCTATATGGATTACCCCAGATGATATCTCAAACCAACAAGAGCAATTCCCTTTTAAGTTTATTGTAACAATGGTCAGACATCTTCCTATATTTCTATCTGTTGATATTATTGGATCAATATGCTTTAAGCTTACTGAATTTGCTACACTTGGCTCTCAGTTTTCATGTTTATAATGCTACCAGCTTTCTGTTTCAGGGATCTGCGAGATCTAGCATCCTCGGTGAGGCTGCTGTAAATCCTGCCCTCTACAGGGATGCAAAAGCTTATACTCCAGTTTCCTTACCTTTGAAAAAATGTAATTATACCACAATTCTACAGGTGAGACCTCTTCTGATGCTTTTAAGTTTGATATTAGCACTTCAAATTGCAAAACATTATCTAGTATATTATATGATTACCATTTTCTTTCCTTCAGACATTACTCTTTGTAGACCCACCCTATCATATTTTACCAATATTCCATGCTTCTTTTGCAATGAGCAGGTTCATCTTCCTCTACTAAGTACAAAGAGAGAAAAAAAAAATCTTTCCTGTTTCCTTACTGGACAAAAGTACAAAACAACCTATTTTTCTTTTAACAAATGAATCAGTCACTAATTTTATCTGTGAGCTTAGCTCAAGAACCGTGTTATCGGCTGGCTTCTCAGATCTTAGTAATCCCCTCTAGAAAGCTTTTGGTTTCATTTGTGCTCAATACTTTTCAAGTAAATAAACTCTAGGTTTGCTTCTCGGTAATACGATGTAATTTGTTTTTCGTTCAATAGTATACTTGTAATTTTACAAGCTATATACTGAAAGGATATTAGTTTTATCATTTACTTTGCTCATAAAAATTTGAGAGCCCCATGTACTACTTTGCATGCTTATGCTATATTTTACATACTTTTTTTAATGTGAAGTTGAATATGTTATTATTACGAATTACTTAACTTAATAAACGTGATGATCAAAGAAACAATATTGGACAAATTTACTTAACATAATAAATATGTTTCCAGCTTTGACTTCCTCATCTGAACTGCACCAAATTACTCATAATTTGGAGCATCCTAATGTTCACCCCATCCTGAATACTCGAGGTCCTTGTCAAAGATTTTCAGTCAATTCCTTACGTGCTTGGCCTATATTTAATTCAGGAACATGTTAGCTCAAGTACACCTGAGTACATGTACTTTCAGCTTTTGTCCTTACCTGCCATTGATTCAGTTTCTTATGTTTCTGCAGCTGGAGATCCAGTGTCTGACAGCAATCAGGTTTGTCACTAGAAGATAGCAATTTCTTGCTGAGTTTTCCAGATTTCTACTTCTTTTTCATTACCCATACTTAAAAGAATCAGTTTGGAACTTGTAGGGATAATGAATTTAAAGACATGTCCATCCACACAGAAGAAGAGAATGTGGAATACAATAACATGGAAATCAAAACAGAGGTATCTAACTACAAGTTATAAGGATTTATGCATTTGTCAACATTAGTTGCGATATTATATGAGAAAATCTCTTTTCTCAACTTAATTTCCTAATATTTGATTATTCACACAATTAGAGTTTAACTAGTCTCCTACTTAATATTTGGATAACTATTTCTACTTTTTCATTCACACATTCAAAATGCAGTTAATAATAAAAAATTAGACCTTTAGTGGAACTGACCAATAGAATAAATTAACATGTCCTGTCTTCATTTTCAGTGTAAGCCAAGTCTGAGTTTCATGCAATGCTTTTACTAATCTATCTAGAATTGACCAGGCAAAAAGTGTACCATAACCTCTCAGGAAACTTATGTCAGTTAGTCAATTACATATAAAGAGCTAAAAAGTGGCTGCAGTATTGCCTGGAATCTAAATCTTGAATGCAGCCTTAGTAGCTTAGACATGGCGTTGGACATGGTCACAGACAGAGATACAGATACTGCAAATTAAAAATTATGGGACACAAAAACAAGGGCTAGTTAGAAAATCATAGATATATATCAAATTACTTGAATAATTGAACTCACCGGATGCATATATAGGCTCAAATATCACAAATCGCGTACACTTCTCCTTATTATTTTACCCACGTCTTCTCTTGGGAATCTTGTATTACAAGTATCTATGGTGCATTGATTTGGTTACTTTATCACCTCCAGCTTCCTATAGAATTTAAGCAATATTATGCTTTCCCAACAGGAAACTGGTTTCCGAGCTCTGAGTTCATCTCATAGCTTTGGCTCTACTGAGGATTCATTGGGCAGAGAAAGTTTTTCCTCCCTAAGTGACTCAAACAGGCCTGTTAATCACATAATTGGCAGACAAGAATCAATTGATTCCAGGAGTAGTGCATCCTGCAGTTCTTACTCTTTTTGTGAATCGCCCAAATCGTACAACTCTCCCTATAATTTAATGAATTCGGGATCAGGAAAGAATGCTCAAAATCAAAAAGATGATTACAAACAGTTATCACATGATAACACTGCATCAGTGCAACTTGCTGCTTCCTCTAGAAACTCCTTACAAGCCAAGGATATTACCAGTAAAGAACTAATTGCAGAGGCCATGGTGTGGGAACAAAATGCTCAAAGCTTAAAGATCGACTTGGAAATGTCAAGGAAGGAGTTTTTTGACCAGACACAGCAGATAGAAAACCTTAAGATGGAGCATTGTTCACTGGGCGCCGAACGTGATGGATTGATGCAAGAAATCAAAGACCTGGAGGCCCTTTTACAAGAATCTATGGAAAAGGAAAAAGCAACTGATAGATTGATGCTCCAACTCAGAGATATGGACAGTGTCCAAAAGATTTTAAAAGAGGAGCTAAGGATTCAGAAAGAATCAAATGACAGTATGTCTTTACAGCTAAATAAAACTCAAGAATCAAATATTCAACTGGTCTCCATTCTGCAGGAGATGGAAGAAACTGTTGAAAACCAGAAACTGGAGATTGAGAACCTCCATATAGTGAACCAACAGAACCTAGAGGACAAGCTTCAACAGTTGCAGGAATCACAGATAAATCTGGAAACCACCACTCTCCACCTGGAAAAAATCATCAGGGAGAAAACTCATGAGATTGAACTTGAGCAAGGTCACAGAACTCAGGCTCTTTTAGATTGTGAAGAAAAATGGAAAATTAAGTCGAGTGAACAAGAAGAGGAAATTGCTTATCTGAAGGCAGAGTTATCCAGAATTTTAAGTGCAGAGGGCTCCGAGACGAATAAGGCCAAACCTGCAGCTGACTGTGATCTGATCAGGGAAAATGAGACTCTCAAAGAAAAGCTTCAGGAACTTGAGAGAGATTGCAAGGAGCTGACAGAAGAAAATCTGGAACTTCTGTACGAACTGAAATCAAAGGGAACTTCCTCTATCAGCGGTCCCCTTTTAAGTTCATCGTCCGTCGAGGGTCAGCTAAGTGAACAATCACCTGCTGGTTCCGAATTTGAAGTAAGTAACGGTGAGCTCCTTTCTTCACCATTTCAAGATGATAAGGGGAAGAAGAAAATAATTGCAGAGACGGCTGCCTCTGAAAGTAAGCAGAAAACCTGTGATCAGGAAGAGAACTTAGCTCAAATGGAGTTTCACTCACGAGTTAAGGACAATGCTTCGAGGCTTAATGCTGAAATCATCTCACGTTGCTTTGAAGTACAAGAACGAGATCAGAGAACTGAAGTTGCTGCAATCCCATTAGAATGTCATCCAGAAGAAAGTTGTCATGGTGGTTTGACTCATGAAAATGTATCTGCAATGTTCCAGAGTTCTGAGTCAGAACGTATTGAAGATGTCTATGCCTTGCTCAACACATTATGTAAGTATCTAGAATGTTTCTCATGCAACAGGAATACAAGACAAAGTGTCCTTTCTTTACTATCAACACTGAGTTTAAAGATGCTATTTGTAATTTAGATCTTTGTAAATGTACAGGTCATACCACTAAGGACGAGCAAACTGATGCGGTGTTGAAAAAATTGCTCCAGTTATTGGGGTACAGATCGGCTGTATGTCTTGATGGTAGTAAACATATAGAGGAGGAACCCAAAATAACAGTAAAGGATGCATCTGAAGTCCAAGATGGAGAAAAGGATGACCTTCCAGAGGAAAAAATTCCTTGTTCTTGCTGTCAAAGGCTTGAGGATTCAAATAAGGTGCTAGACATCAAGGGTCAAAATTTAAGCAGTGATAATTTAGCAAAGAACTCGGAGATACTGGAACTGAAAACAGACTGTTTGAAAAAGGATGCAGAGATCGAAGCTCTAAGGCACCAGCAGACTGATTTGAGAACTCAAATCTCTGATCTCCAAATGAGTAAATGTCAGATGGAGGAGAGAATGGAAAACATGCAACAAGAACTTAGTGCCACCTCTAAATCTTTAGACACTTCCACAAATGGTTTGATGTTTCTTGATAAATGTATTTGTGGAGATGCCTCTAAGGTGACGCTCAAAATGAAATCATTAGAGCTAGAGAGTGACAAATATGAGTTAGAACTTAATTTGTATGAAGTAGAAAAAGAAAATGTCGATCTGTCAGAACGAGTATCAGGGTTGGAAGCTCAACTAAGGCATTTGACTGATGCAATGGAATTCAATCGCTTGGAACTGCAGCATTCAGGTAATCGTGTTGTGAACCTTCAGGAAAAGGTCAGAGAATTAGAACACGAAAAGGAGTCGCAAAAGCTCGATATGAAAGAAAAGTTGCTGGAGATGCAAAACCGATGGTTAGATGCTCAAGAAGAGTGCAAGTATCTAAAGAAAGTAAATCCAAAACTCCAATCGACAACAGAAAGCCTTATGGAAGAGTGTCGTTTGCTTCAAAACTTGAATGCAGAACTAAGGCAACAAAAGTTAAAATTGCATACGAGCCATAATGTTTTGGAAGCAGAACTGAGGAAATCTCAGTATTCTTTCTCCACCTGTTTGAAAAGGATAGAGTCTTTAGAAGCTAACTTTTCTTCAGTGCTGGAAGAAATTGAATCAAAAGAGAAGATCCTTAAGTTCAAACTTGATGATCTCCACCTACAGACTATAGAGCATAGAGAGAAACTTCTTGTAGAAGAGTGCACACTGCATGAAATATCTCTGGAGAATACCGTCGAAGTTGAAAAGTTGCAACAACAGGTACAGTCCCTCATGGTGCAGATGTCAAATCTTATGAGTGATCTTGGTACTTCCAAAGCCAAGGAGGGAACTTTGGCAGCTAACTGTGAGAAGCTACTGAGGACAATGGAACATCTTGCGTCCAATGAAGCAAAGCTTAAATGCACCATTAATGAGCTTGAGTCAAAACTACTGTCTTCTGAATGTCAAATGCTGCAAATGACTGAAGAGAATTCCATTCTAAAGATGCGACTGCAAACGTTACCATTACTTCAGGAGGAAGTATTGGATCTTAAAGGAGCACTTTCTAGGATGAAGTTTGAAAGCGAGAGATTACAAGTTACACTGCAGTTGAAATATGAAGATTGTGAAGAGTTGAAGGCAGAGAAGGCGTCATTACTTCAGGAGATCTCTTGCATGCACAAGGCAGTGGCTGAAGCGGAAGAATGCAAATACAAGAAAATTTCACTAGAGGAGAAAGTTCTGAGGTTAGAAGGAGACTTAACTGCAAAAGAAGTAATGTGTGCCAAGGTTTCCGAGCTGAAAAATGAGGTTTGCCAGCTTAGAAGAGTAAATAGCCAGTTTCTGCGGAAAATAAAATCCCTTCAATTCGAGAAAGAGGGCTGCTTGAAGCAAGTTGAATCAGTCGAGGAAGAATTGAAGAGAAAGCGATTAGACAACCAAAGAGAGGAGAATGTTCAGAAGATTCAAGGCAACTCTCGACAAGTACGTGCTACTAGAACTATCCTCATTCCTTTGTGTGCCACAGTGTAAATAGTTATTAATTACTTTCTTTCTAGAAATTTGTAGTTATTATAATTTCTTCTATTTATTAACGTCATGATATTCCCACATATTTATTTAGGATGGGAACAAAGAAAGCAACTACAACAGAGATCTTCAAGAGACAGTCGCCAAAAGTGTATCAGCTATCCAATTTCCGGGGGATACAGTAGTTCAGACTTTAGAGAGCAATCGTATACGTGAATCCCATCTAATTAGGTGAGCCTATATAAAATTCTTTTGGTTTTGTGTCCTAACCTTTGTTTTTGTTTCTCCTGATGTTTTTTTGTGGATTCTGGAACACCTTTTTGCATTATCATATCTTCAGGACAACTGAGAGTATATATGATTAATTAACAAGTTATAATTCAAGATTGAAATCTTAATATTCCAAATGTTTGTATCTTCAGTTTGTCATCCAAAGGAAGAGACAAGAATCTGCAAAAAATATCTCAGCTTGAAGCTGAGCTGCAAGAAATTCGTGATCGATACCTGCACATGAGCCTAAAATATGCAGAAGTGGAAGATCAACGCGAGCAACTCGTGATGACTTTGAAATCCATACATGATCAGAAGACAGGCAGAGGATCTTACCTTTCCTCTTTCTGGTCAGCTGATGCTGATATATGACTCTTTTCTCCAGTACGTTATGTTCATACACAGCTGATTCAATCAAGAATGGTAGAAATTAGTTGTCGCCAAAGTACTGGGGTTCATTTTCATTGAACGGACCCCGAGTATACCATAATTTAAAAAACGTGATAATCACCAAAAGATCAGCAGTTGTATAGGTAGTTTATGATCTCTTTGGTGAAGGAGTCAGAGTGTCTTGTAGCAGAGTACCAAAAATTTCATTTCTGTTATTTGTACATGATCAGTCTAGGTAATTATTCGGATGCATTCTGCAAATTAGGCAAAAGGCAGTGCGATTCATGCTTTACTTTGGACATTGTTCAAGTCCATTTATGATCCTATTCCAAGAGTAAGTACTTGAGTAGATA
The DNA here is from genome assembly GCF_001879085.1 of Nicotiana attenuata. Lineage (NCBI taxonomy): Eukaryota > Viridiplantae > Streptophyta > Magnoliopsida > Solanales > Solanaceae > Nicotiana > Nicotiana attenuata. The sequence goes on from NW_017670638.1 coordinate 118,876, forward strand.
TTTTTTTTCTTATGAATATTTCTTCTTTATTTTGTATTCTACTTTTCTCAACTTGACAAACAATTCTAGTCTACTTCCGAAAACGATTACTGAAGGACGATGAAAGAAAAAACATGGGGTAAGATCCACCGGTGGGAAGCCTTAACCGGATGTGTGGTAACACAGGTAAAGCCCGAAGACTATTCCCGTCCCTGTCGGGGGAGATGCCAACCATCTCAACTTTCTACGAATACAGCTATTTGCTTAGCGTCAATATATATAGTAACTCTCCATCTTAATGACTGTAATTAACAAGGTATGGAAGAATCAAATTGGTATATTATTCCATGTAGTGATACATATATATATACATGTACATCAGGTGCTAACTAAGGAAAGAAATAAAAGAGATTCCTACAAATCTGCTATCTATATATGGGTTATGTACACTACTAAGAAACAATCTATGTTCATCGTGTAAAGTATCTAGGTTCATTTTGTAATACTCCCCCTCAAGCTGGAGCATATATATTGATCATGCCCAGCTTGTTACAAAGGTAATCCACTCGAGTGCCATTCAATGCTTAATGAACAAATCAGCTAGCTTCTCTCCCGTCTTCATGTAGCCAGTAGAAATCAAGTTCTCCTGAATCTTCTCACGAATAAAATAACATTCAACTTCAATATGTTTGGTTCTTTCATGATACACTGGATTTGAGGCAATATGGGGTGCAGCTTGATTATCACACCAGAGTTTTGATGGAGTAGGATGCTTCAACCAAATTTTAGTTAAAAGGTGATGTATCCACATTATCTCACATGTTGATTGTGCCATAGCTCTATACTCGGATTCTGCACTAGACCTAGATACAACATTTTGCTTCTTACTTCTCCATGATACCAAGTTTCCACCAACAAATACACAGTAACCAATAGTAGATCTTCTATCAATCTTGGATCCAGCCCAATCTGCATTTGCAAAACAATCAATACGAGAATGACCGTGATTGCTGTATAATATGCCAAGTCCAGGAGCTTCTTTTAAGTAACATAGGATCTGCTCCAAAGCCTCCCAATGTTTAACTGCCGGCGCGGACATGAACTGGCTAACCATACTCACTGCAAAAGCAATATCTAGACGAGTCACAGTGAGATAGTTTAATCTCCCAACTAACCTCCTGTATCTATCTGTATCATTAAATGGATCACCATCATCTTTCATAAGATGCAAATTAGGAACCATTGGAGTACTACAAGGCTTGGTAGCCAGCTTACCAGTTTCTGCTAGTAAGTCAAGAATATACTTTCTCTGAGATAGAAAAATTCTCTTCTTGCTTCTAGTTATTTCTACTCCCAAGAAGTATTTCAGTTGTTCCAAGTCTTTTGTATGAAACTTAGTATGCAAGAAAGACTTGAGAGAAGAGATTCCTACATAATCACTCCCTGTGATAACAATGTCATCCACATATACAACAAGGAGAATAGATCCAACTGTTGATTGCTTGTAGAAGACAAAATCATCACATTTGCTCTTTTTCAGCCTAAATTATTGAACTGCTTCACTAAATTTACCAAACCAATCCCGAGGACTCTGCTTCAAGCCATATAAGGATTTCTTCAAATGGCAGACCTTGCCATACTCCCCCTGAGCAACAAAACCAGGTGGTTGCTCCATATATACCTCTTCATGGAGATCATCATGAAGAAAAGCATTCTTAATATCCAATTGATGCAAAGGCCAATTCTCAGAAGCAGCTAGAGAAATGAACAAGCGGACAGAAGTAAGTTTGGCAATCGGAGAGAAGGTGTCTGAATAATCCACCCCATAAGTCTGAGCATACCCCTTAGCCACAAGTCTGGCCTTAACTCTCACCACAGAGCCATCAGGATTAACTTTAACTGTGAAGACCCACTTGCATCCCACTGCTTTCTTTCCACTGGGTAAATCCACTAAATCCCAAGTGTGGTTTTTCTCTAAGGCATGTATTTCCTCAAGCATTGCTTCAGACCATCCAGGATGATTCAAAGCCTCCTTCACCGTTTTGGGGTATAGAATAGAGACACAATCAAAGATCTAGATGCAGGAGACAAGTGGTCGTAGGAAACAAAATTAGCAATAGAATATGTGGATTTACAAGTACGTATACCTTTGCGAAGAGCAATTGGAAGGTCAAGGTTTTCTGGAGGGTCAGGTGGAGGCAAATCTGATGATGAAGGAACTGATGACGAAGGAACTGGTGCAGAACATGTATCATTCATCTGTTGCCTCCGCGAGTAAACTTGAGCAATTGGCGGTCTTGCTAACACAGTTGGAGCAGGTGCTGTAGGTAGAATAGTGGATTGGTGCTCGATAGAATTAGGAGATGGAGGAACATCATCTCGCTGTTCTGTCAAAGTACGAGTAACCTGATATACTAGCCACTCATCTTCCTCCCCTGACTTGTAGAAATGGGAGGTGCATAGAAGAATGGTGTAGTATCTGAAAATACCACATCAGTTGACACCAAATATTTGCCAAGTTCAGTAGAATAACACCGATACCCCTTTTGAAGGTGAGAATAGCCAAGGAAAACACACTTCAATGCCTTGGGATCCAACTTGGTAACAGATGGTCGAACATCTCGAACATAACATGTGCTTCCAAATACCTTAGGTTCCACCGGAAATATTGCCTTGTTTGGAAAAAGGAAACTGTAAGGCACATTACCACCAAGCACAATAGACGGCATGCGATTAATCAGAAAGCAAGCCGTAGAGACCGCATCAGCCCAGAACTGTTTAGGAACCGTCATTTGGAACAAAAGTGCCCGAGCTGTCTCAAGTAGATGTCTATTCTTCCTCTTAGCAACTCCATTTTGAGAGGGTGTATCAACACATGAAGACTGATGTAGTATATCATGTTGTCTCATGTACGACTGAAATAACTCTGGCATGTATTCTTTAGCATTATCACTCCTTAGAATACGCACCGAAGCGTTAAATTAAGTTTTGACTTCAGCACAGAAGGCAGAAAAGTGAGCAAACACTTCAGAGCGGCTCTTCATAAAGTAAATTTAAGTCATTCGAGAAAAATCATCTACAAAGGTAACAAAATACTTATGCCCAATTTTGGAAACAACGGGACATGGTCCCCAAACCTCAGAATGAACTAACTCAAAAGCTGACTCAACTCGTTTATTAACCCTTGGACTTAACAAGATGCGACGGTGTTTTGCAAATCGACATGACTCACAATCCAATGAAGAAATATTCTAAAATTGAGGACAAAGCTTCTTCAACAAAGGCAAAGAGGGGTGTCCCAATCGACAATGTGCTTCAAAGGGAGACACAACACTAGAGCATGCAATAGACCGTGGCTCCCATTCATCAAGGATGCGGAGATCACCAGATAAATATCCTTTACCAATAACCTGTTTGGTTGTAAGATCTAGAAACAAACAATGATCGGGAAAGAATGCAACACAACAATTAAGGCATTTGGTGATTTTACTAACAGAAATCAAGTTAAAGGCCAAGTTTGGTAGACTTAATACAGATGACGGGGTAATAGAGAAAGTTGGTTTAACAGTCCCAGATCCAACACTGCTACAAGTTGATCCATCAGCTACAGTAACTGGAGAGGGTGCTTTATGTGAGCGAAAGCTAGAAAAAAATATTTCGATTACCTGTCATGTGATTTGCGGCACCTGAATCGATCACCCATTTATTGGAAGAGGTGATAAGACATGTTTTATCTAACCTAGCAAAGGCAGTAACTGAAGAAGATTCCTTAACTGATTTATGATTTTGAAGGAACTTTAGAAACTCATCCGAAACCAAGATTGCTGGACTAGGAGTTGTACTAAAGACTCAATAAAGTCTTACTAATCATATTATACTAAAAGTGGGAAGCTCTTTCCTGCAAAGTTGGATTACTATTTTGCCCCAATTGTAAATTTGTTTTAAGTAAAATATAATAAAATATTAAACATTTAATATAATAAATATGGAATAGTAATATTATAAGTACATGACCATTAAATTACATGACCTAATTAAAAAGGATGAATCCGTAGAAAAGAGCTTGGGTAACGTATAAACAATAAAGTGACTGAAATCATATGCACATTGATGGCTGCTTCTTTCAGTTTCAATTCCTAATAAAGTTACTGAAATCATTAATTTGGTTTTTAACCCCCACGTTCTTTTTGAAGAACACCCTAAAATTGGTGTTCTGACTTTTTTCCCAAACATTGATGGCTGATTTCTTCCGTTTCTTTTCCCTAATAAAGTTATAGAAATCATTCCTTTACTTATTATTTACAGTAATTTCACTCTTTATATTTTGTTCTTTCATATAACTCCTTCTACATGCCTTTTCAGATTCTTCCCAGCACTCTATATAAATACACAATAAGGTGTCTTTGTCCCATCATCCTTGTATTCTTTTTGGTACAGTTTTCTTTACAGGCTTTTTGGTTGCCGCATCACAAAATTGGTAATAATTCTACACTCTTGTCATTACCTTTAAACTTTATTAAGATATTCATATATTGACGTTGCTTGATTTTTCAATTAAACCTCAAGAATCAGTAGCTTCTTTGAACATTACTTGTCTTGCAACTATATATTGCATTTGGTGCTTCATCTTCTAAAGGATATATATTCGCAACTATATATTGTATTTGTTGCTTCATCTTCTAAAGGACATATATTGGATAGGTAAAAAATTCTACATTAGAACAATATATTGTGTTGCCTCTACTCTCCTAGCTACTACAGGATAACTTACAATGGCAAACGAAGAAGAGCTAGGAAAGTTGTGCATACCTATTAGCAAGTTGAAGAAATATGCTACAGAATGGGTAATTAAAGTTTTAGTCATTCGACGACGCTTAATAAAGGAATACAAAAATGAGAACGGCGAAGGTGTACGTTGGCAACTAATATTCGTTGATGAAGAGGTAATTTTATTAAAATAGTTTCTTTTATTCAATTCTCAATGCACTGCCTCCTTTGGTGACTTTATTGCTTGTCCGTATTGACACAGGGAACAAAAATACAAACTACTCTTTTCAACAATGATGTTCAAGTATGGAAGAATTTTTTCGACCAAAATAAAAGCTACTATATTATAAACAGAAAGATTTCTTATCTGTGCACAAGGACCTCGAAGTAGCATTTAATAGCAATGCAGTGCAACACTGAATTTATGTATCAACAATTCTCCAATCGTTTTATTTCTTTGGACGAGTCAAAACAATTTACTAATGAGATTTTATTTGGTAAATACCTACATATATTTATTGAGTATTTTGCAGCTGCAATTATTCAATATTTAATAATCCATTTTTCTTAGATGTGGTTTGCATTGTAATAAAAGTGAAAGCACTAAATGGAGAAGGACGAAGCAAAAGGCGAGAAGTAATAGTTATGAACGAGAGGTAACTTACCACCAGTTACTCACCACTCATATTTTAAACTTTAGTACCTGCAAATGTAGAATGTAATTTTTAAGACACTCAATTTTAAATATGTAGGTATGATAGGAAAACTTTGACTTTGTGGGGAGACTTAGCTGAAATTGAGGGGGAATTGTTAGAGAGCATTGAAAATTCCAAGCCAGTAGTAGCCTTCTGTGATGCTAAAAGCTCTACTTTCCAAGGTATAACACCTCATACCTTATGTATTTCCATAATTTTTTAGACAGCCTTAAGGTAACACTAAATTCGCTGATCCTTTTTAAATAGGGGATTTTGTCCTTTCGACGACACCTGTTAGTAGCGTGCTAATCTACCCAACATTTGAGAAGGCGAAAAATCTCAACAAATGGTAAATTGTCAATTTCTCTTTTAACTTATTTACTCTCCATATGTGGTATATGGAACATTCTAAAGGAAGTTTTATAATACAGGAATGACAATATGAAGGCAAGCAAGATAGACATAAGTTTAATGCCAAGTAGACTAATGCAAATAGCTAGAGAAGTCAAAATCACTGATATTATAGACGGCTCAATTGTCAACTTGAAGGTACATTTATCTTAAAAAATCTAGCACAATGTATCCTACATTTATATGTTTACAACCTAACAAAATGTTCCTCCTAATTTACGTATAGGACATATATTGTAAGTTCAAAGCAAAAATTACTGACATCAACAGTAACCATGACCCATGGTACCATGCTTGCAAGAAATGCCACAAGCGAGTAACTGTTATAAATAGTAGTGCCACTTGTGGCTACTGTAAGATAGAAGATATTGATTATGATGAAAGGTAAGATACATGAACATATATATATTATCCAAAACAAACAATTGAAGAGTTAATGATCTAATTACTGAATTGTGCTTTAGATATAGGTTAAAGTTTGATGTTTCTGCGGAAGAACAATATATAAGTATTACGTTGTTTGATGGTGCACGATACTTTTTTGGTTGCGATGTCAAAGAATATGTTGATTCAACATCTGAAAAGGTAAAATACCTATTAGTCAAAAGAAACATTCAGGTTGAATAAGTTCTCCATATGTTTTAGCCGATATTTATACTAATGTATTTGCCTTTTTACTCCTACAGAAAGAGGAATCAAAGTATTTTGGTTTTGAGTAAGGGAAAAGAATTCAATATCCTCGTGAAGATTGATCGAAAAATTGCAAAAGAAGACAGGAACAACAATTTGGTAGCTGAGGAAATACATGAAGTTATAAAATATGTTCCGACCGATGAAATTGACGTTGACACACCATTAATTAAGCTAAGAAGGAAGAGGAGCAACAAGAATAAAGATAACAATGACAAACACAATCCAATGCTTGATAAAAAGATCAAAGTGAAAAAAAATTAGTTGCTTTTGTGATAGAATAAATTTACAAATGCTCTATCTTTATTGTCTTCTGAATAATAATAAGTTAATTTACTCTTCTCTAGCAACGCCAGCTGGCATTAGTTTTAATTTTAATTAAGTTTTCCATAAATGATTATATTAAATATTCTCATTTATAATCGATTCACTACATTTACATTACTTCCTTATTACAGATCAACCATACTCTTTTGAAGAAAATCAAAACTGCATCCAATCAAAAAAGACATAGATGCATTCTACACTATAGGTATTCATTACCTTTATGTGGATCCAATCTGATTATTTTATTTGTACATACGCGAATAATTCGTTGCTTATGCCTACATAACTATCTACATAAAATAACTGCGAGCTTTATGCATTTGTCATTGCTTCAAATGAAAAAGAAAATAAACTTAATATTTGACCACCTGCACAACGTACTTGCATCGTACAAACTTTGTACACCTCGACAAGCTTTACATGAAAGAATTAATGGTATAAAATGTGAAATAGAAAATTGCTTCAAATTCCAGAAGACAAGCAATCAATCCATCATATTCCCTAGCACATTATGATTTTGATTAGCAATGATTATTAAAAGGTACTACCTCAACCGTTGCATTCTTTTGTTCATTGTTGCAGCCGCTTTTTAAGAAGAAGAAGTTGTTTGTGAACATTGTTCTTGATCCTTGTAACGACCCGACCGGTCGTTTTGAACTTTTGCACTTTGATCGCCAGTTCTCAGGCATGACTTGCCCCGTGTTATGTATTATGACTAATGTAGATCGTTGGTTTTGTTTTTCAGGAAGATTTGAAATGAATTTGAAAGAACAGTTTTAGTTGAAAGCTTTGAATTTGAAAGGTTTGACCGAGAGTTGACTTATCTGTATATGAGCTCGGACCGGAGTTTTTATGATTTGGTTAGCTTCGTTAGATGATTTGTGACTTAGGAGTGTGATCGGAAGTGATTTTGGAGGTCCGGTGTAGAATTAGGCTTGAATTGGCGAAGTTAGTATTTTGGCGAATTCCGGTTGATAGGTGAGATTTTGATCCGAGGGTCAGAATGGAATTTCGAGAGTTGCTATAGCTTCGTTAAGTGATTTGGGATGTGTGTGTAAAGTTTCAGGTCATTCGGACGTCGTTTGGTTGGGTTTTTGATCGAATGCGTGTTTCGGAAGTTTTAGAAGAACTTAGGCTTGAATTCGACGTAATTTGATGGTTTTGGTATTGTTTGAGGTGTTTTGATAATTGGAACAAGTTTGAATAACGTTTTAGGATGTATTGGTATTTTCGGTTGAGGTCCTGGGGCCTCGGGGTGATTTCGGATGGCTATCGGGATGAGTTTTGGACTTGTGCAAATTGCAGGCCTGCTGCTTCGGGAAATTCCGCAAAAGCGGTATCGCATATGCGGCGTGGGAGTCGCAGAAGCGGAAAAGGGCAAGGCTAGGCTGGACCGCAGATGCGGAGTGGGGACCGCATCTGGGGAGTCGCAGATGCGACTTTTAGACCGCAGATGCGGCCTGGGGTGTTAAGTTATTTTCCGCAGAAGCGGAGGAGGAACCGCAGAAGCGGTAGTCGCAGAAGCGAAAGGATGACCACAGAAGCGGTAATGTCTGGGCAGAATATTTAATTGGTCTTCTTCGCGAATTTTTAAGGGTTTCTCATTTCTAACCTCGGACTTGGAGGATTGTGGGCGATTTTGAAGAGAGATTTCAAGGGGTTTCGATAAGGTATGGATTCTTGGATTTAAAACACGATTTTATGGTGTAAATACATGGATTAGAGCTGAAAACTCAAGTAATTAATGGGCAAAAATGGTGGTTTAGGGCTTGAAACTTAAGAGAACAAAAATTGGGATTTGTGGGGTCATTTGGACTCCGATTTTGGTATTCCTTATATGTATAGACTCGTGGAGAGATAAGGAATCCGTTGGTGTAAGAATTTCTGAGTTTCGAGAAGTGGGCCCGGGGCTCGGTTTTTGCCAATTTCGAGATTTTTAATTTTTTTCGATTGTTTTCGATTGGGTATTGTTCCATTGGCATATTGTGACGTATTCGTTCTGGTTTTGGATAGATTCGACGCGCGTGGAGGCCGATTTAAGGGTCAAAGGCGTCGCGAGCTAGAGATTTCGCCGGTTCGAGGTGAGTAATGATTGTAAATAATATCCTGAGGGTTTGAAACCCCGGATTGCACACCGTAGTGCTATATTGAGGTGACTTGCACGCCGGATAGCGGGCGTGGGGTAGAGCACCGTTGGGGATTGTGACTTGGTCCGTCCTTTACCGCATATTTTGACTGAAACTTATTTGTTATTATCATGATTTGGGCTGATTGCCATATTTGGGCTTCGTGCCAATTATCTGAACCCTTCGGGGATTTTTATCACTGTTTCCTCGCTATTTTGATATACTACTTGAACTCAGTCCTGTTGATTATACTGTTTTACAAACTCAGCCGCTTTAATTGAACTTTGAGACTTAAATGATATTTCCACTGTTGTTTGGGCTGAGCACTACTATTTTATTGATGCCTGAGGGGCTTATGATGGTTTCTGGACTGAGTGAGGCTGAGGGCCATATGTGAGGAGGCTTTCAGGCCTCGAGTGATATGTGAGGAGGCTTTCATACCTCGAGTGATATGTGAGGAGGCTTTCAGGCCTCGAGTGTATGTGAGGAGGCTTTCAGGCCTCGAGTGTTATGTGAGGAGGCTTTCAGGCCTCGAGTGATATGTGAGGAGGCTTTCAGGCCTCGGTGATATGTGAGGAGGCTTTCAGGCCTCGAGTGTGATGTGAGGAGGCTTTCAGGCCTCAAGTGTGATGTGAGAAGGCTTTCAGGCCTTATATTATATGCCACGAGGTGGCTTGATATTGCGCTTGGGCCGTAAGGGGCCCCTCCCGGAGTCTGCACACCCCCAGTGAGCGCCGTCGACTATATATGGATCGGGCTGCACGCCGCAGCGGTTACTATGTGATTCTGTTCTGAGAGTGATCTGAGAGAGAGAGCCCGAGGGGCTGAGAGTGTTTCTGAGAGTGAGCCCGAGGGGCTGGTATTGTTTCGAGATATTGCCCCAGGGGCGAATTTCTATGTGCTCATCTTGCATATTTACTTGCCTTTTTTTTTACCTTTTTATACTGTGGTATTTGTGCCCGAGGGGCGAATTTTCTGTGCTTATCGGCACTAACGGTTTTGAAATCATTTCGTAACTGTTGGAAAGATCATTTTCAAAAGAGATTTAAACTGAGCCAAGAGATTTCCAAAGATTTCACAGTTTCACTGTTTTCTCAAAGGATTGTACCCTGCTTCTATACAGCATGTGGTTGTTTTACGTGATTTCTTACTGCTCAGTTGTTATTTATCTTTATTACTCACTGAGTTGGAGTACTCACTTTACTCCCTGCACCTCGCGTGCAGATGCAGGTATTTGTTCATCCGGTAGCGGGTTTTGAGCTGATTAGAGATTATGCTATCGAAGTTGAGCGAGGTGACCGCCAGCGTTCGCGGCACCGCATTTCTTCCTTTTATTTATAAATCCTATTTTGTATATTTTCGGCTTGTAGTTGTAACTTCACTCTAATAGATGCTCGTTACTTGTGACACCCCGGTTCGGGCTGTGTCGGGATGGTTCTACTATTATTATTATGTTTTCGGTAATTATTGTTATTAAATCATGCTTCATAATTGCTTAATGGTGACTTACTGCTTAAAAGAGGTGTTCCGTATTGGTCTGGCTGACCTTGTCTTCACGAGAGGCGCCATCACGACCGGGTTTGGGAATTGGGACGTGACAATCCTATAACCATCAAAGATACATAAGGAGAAGAACATTTTGCTGCTACATACGGTAGATTGGTTCCAACAGAAAGATATTTTTCTTTTGCTGCTATAACAATTATCAAATAGAATCCAAAATAAAATAGAATCTAAACTATGCTATGCAAGTTGAAAATTGGAGATTGGTACATTAGTTTCTATTAAGAGAATAGGCTGTGCAAAATACTAAAATTTGAACAGGTAAACTCTATTTAACTTGAGTATATATATTTTTTTCATATTGTCTCGACATATATACAATTGTTATTAATGGTTCCACCATGTCAAACTAGATATTACTCAGGCCACAAAATGGCAAAAGAAGGTAGACACAGAAATAATCACTACTTAAAAATCGCCAATTATTTCCAAATTAATTACTTAACTTTCTCTCCATAGATAGAGGAAAAACTGCATACGCTCTTCAGAAGATGAGTAGAAATGCATCATCATCAATATTAAATTTGACTGCTGGAAACCAAGACAAACAAGAAAAGCAACTTCGAACACGTTGCGGAGGGGTGACAAATATGTAGCAACAACCCAACAATTCACAGATCTAGAAATTGAACAACCGAAGAAGCAGCCTAAAGTAAATTGGCTATTTAGAGCTTTATCCGAAGAATCCCAACCTGGAGGTAAATAAAATACACAACTTATACATATAATTGTTATCTTTTATATTTATTTTCATTTTAAAAATAGTCATTTGAAGTATCTTCCTATATATCTATTTAGGAGATATTGCTTACAACTTATCATTATCACAAATTCATAAGTTGAAGTTGGTCCCGGCATGCATATACTGTGACGCTAAACGATTTCAATATGAACCTCCGGCATTTTGTTGTGGAAACGGATATATCAAATTGGCTAGCACTGAAGCTCCCGCGGAACTACATGAATTGTTCATGACTGACACAGAAGAAGCTACAGAATTTCGCAATAATATTCGAGCATTTAATAGTATTTTTGCTTTTACATCTTTCGGTGTTACGCTTGATAAGGAATTGACATCTTCAAGGAAAGGAGTGTACACTTTTAAGGCACAGGGTCAAGTATATCACGATCTACCATCATTGGTACCGCATGATAATAATCCTTGTTACTTTCAACTATGCTTCTTTGATACAGATAATGATTTGGGCAATAGAATATCAAAATCAAAGAAGGTAGCTTGTCGGACAGACTCGTGAGAAAAATAAGGCAGACAATGGATGGAAATCCATATGCACAATTCTTTCGCCAGCTAAAAGATTATACCACATTTCATAATTTGCAGCTTCGAATTGCTGCAAATGCCTCTCTAGATCAACGAGTGTATAGCACACCCTCGGTAGATCAAGTTGCAGCAATTTGGATAGATGGTAACAATCCAAATATACCCTTCAACCGGGAGATCATTGTTCATGAACATTCTGGGAACAAACATCGTGTCAAGCACTATTATGTTATGATCCACTGCAATATCCGTCGTTGTTTCCAAGAGGCGAAGGTGGATGGCATCAAGGAATAAGGAAACAAACAAAACCACAACATCACACAACAATCTCTGCCACCACTCTGAGCAGTAATATTCCAACATTTATATCAGCAAATTCAATATTTGCTAACGAAGACGAAGGTAACACATCTCAATACAAATATACTATAATTATATATGCTTATATATAACATACTTATTATAACTTCTAGATGTGCACCGCGAAACAAGAGGCGTCGTTTCTTGCAGAGAATATTACTGCTATAAGTTACAAGTACGGGAATCAGAAAGGTCCATATTACTATATTGTGGAAGATTATTGCAGCAATTTGTGGTTGACATGTACATAAAATTAGAAACAACGAGGCTTGAATATTTCAGAAAAGAACAATCCAATTTTAGAAGAGAGGTTTATCAGGGTATAGTTGATAGTATTATGGCCGGAGAATCTAGAGGAGAAAAGATTGGCCAAAGAGTACTACTTCCAGCTTCTTTTATTGGAGGTCCAAGAGATATGCGGAGGCGGTATATGGACGCAAGGCTTTGGTTCAGCATTTTGGAAGACCTGATCTATTCATAACAATGACTTATAATCCTGATTGGGTGGAGATCCAACAAGAATTGGGCAAAGGCCAAACTCCTCAAGATAGGCCAGACTTGGTGACTAGGGTATTTAGAGCAAAACTGCAGGACCTAAAAGACCAAATTTTCAAAAAAAAAATATTTGGAATTGTTGCAGCTCATGTCTTCGTGGTGGAATTCCAAAAAAGAGGTCTACCTCATATACACCTTTTGCTCATATTGAAAGAAGGCCACAAGATAAAAACAGCAGATCAGTACGATAAGTTTATATCTGCACAAATTCCAGACAAATCTAAATATCCGCTCTTGCATGAATTAGTAGTCAAGCATATGATGCATGGTCCATGTCGACAGCATCATCCAACGAATTCATGCATGCAAGATGGCCAATGCAAGTATCATTATCCTCGCTCTTTCATCAGCAAATCAATGCAAGCAAAGGATGGCTATCCTATTTACAGAAGAAGAAATGATGGAAGGTTTGAGACCGTTCGTGGAATGAAAATGAATAACCAATGGGTTGTGCCGTATAATGCTTATCTGCTTATGAGATACAATTGTCACATTAATGTCGAGGTCTGCTCGGGCGTAAAGGCAATAAAATACCTTTACAAGTATATATATAAAGGCCATGATAGGTGTGCCGTTTATATTGAGTCTGGTGATGGAGAAAAAATCATTGATGAGATCCAAAATTTTCAAGATGCGAGGTGGGTTTCACCACCAGAAGCACTATGGAGAATTTATGAATTCAATATAAGTGAAATGCAACCTCTAGTTATTAACCTTCAACTATATCTCCCTGACAAACATTCAGGTACACAAATTTTAAAGTTACACACTTAAAATTGCTGCATATTTTGATGCAAAATTTTAAATATGAAAATTCTAACTTTATATCAACCCTTAGTATTTTATTGGAAGAACCATAATTTGCAAAGTATCATCGCGTGGGACAACAACAAGCAAACCATGCTTACCGAGTATTTCAAGACGTGCTCCATTGACACCGAAGCACGAACATACCTTTATAGAGAATTCCCTCAACATTATGTTTGGAATCCTCAGGGAAAGCTTTGGACAAAAAGAAAAACAAGATCTGTAATTGGTCGAATTGCAAATGGTAAGGCATACAACACTAATTTTTAAATATATACACAACTCCTTCATTTATCAATTTTATTAACATATACTAAATATTGCAGCTAATCCTAGGGAGGGAAAAAGGTATTATGAGCGGTTATTACTAAACCATGTTAGAGGACCATTTTCATTCAAGGACTTACTCAATGTCAATGGAAGACAGTGTGACACCTTTAAAGAAGCAGCCAAAGAAAGAGGGTTATTAGAATCAGATGACAGCATATCAGAATGTTTGCGTAAAGCTGCCCTTTTCAAAATGCCATCAGCTCTACGAAGATTGTTCGCAACAATTTTGGTACACTGTAACCCCACAGACATTAGAAAACTTTGGGATACGTATTTCGAGGATATGTCTGAAGACTTTGGCAGGATACATGAAAACTCACCCACAACTCAGTTGCAATGTACTCTTAAGAGTATTAATTATTATTTGGAGAGTATGGGCAAGAGCATCAACAAATATGATCTGCCTTGTAGTGATCACCAATTGCCCGAAGTTGTGAATGCAGAGAAATTGTTGAAGAAATGTCTGTGCAAATACCCACAGAAGATTTAGAGGCACAATCAAAATTAAATCCTGAACAAGAGCAAGCTTTCAAGACCATTTTGCATTCAGTCGATTGTGCAAGAGATAGTTTATTCTTTGTTGATGGACCCAGGGAAACTGGAAAAACATACTTATATAGAGCATTACTGACAAATGTTAGATTAAGAGGTATGATAGCCTTAGCAATAGCAACCAGTGGCGTAACAACTTCAATTTTACCAGGAGGTCGTACAGCTCACTCTAGGTTTGACATTCCTCTCCAAACAAATGAAACGACCATGACAAACATGCCAAACAAAGTGGTGCAGCCAAATTGATTCGAAAAGCAAAATTAATGATATGGGATGAAGCGCCCATGGCCAAGCGACAAACAATAGAAACAGTCGACAGGAGCTTTAGAGATATAATGGACATCGATGAACCTTTTGGTGGAAAAGTCATGGTTTTTGGAGGTGATTTTCGTCAGGTATTAGCAGTTGTTCCAAAATTTACAAGAGTAGAAATAGTCAATGCAAGCTTGGTAAAATCATATCTATGGCCTTTGATGGAAAAAATCAAATTTATCAGAAATATAAGAGCAAGAACTGATCCAACATTTAGTGAGTTCTTACTTCGTGTTGGCAACGGAGAAGAGCCTACAATAAAAGATAATTTGATCCTTCTTCTAGAACATTTGGCTGTCAAGTATAATAGCGATGGTATTGCTGAAGAATGCTTAATAAACGAAATATACCCATCACTACAAGAGAATGCTAACTCTGCAAAATATGTAACGGAGAGGGCTATATTAGCAAGCAGAAATGAGCATGTTGATAAGCTAAATGAGAGGTTGATAGATATGTTCCCAGGTGAAAGCAAAACATTTATTAGTTTTGACTCTGCAGAAGATGACACCAATAATTATTACCAGGAAGAATATCTAAACACTTTAACACCCAATGGCTTCCCCGCATAGGTATTTTACCATATACATCATGATTTATAAATATATTTTGTTCCTCCACTATTTCTCTTTGTTTTACCTCAAGCATACACACCTGGAACATGCAATAAAAAATAATTTTCATTTTAACTTTTAATTTCTTATGCAGGTTAGTATTGAAGGAGAACGCACCTATAACGCTACTCAGGAATCTAGACCCTTCAAATGGCTTATGTAACGGAACAAGAATGATATGCAGAGGCTTTAACAACAACATTTTACATGCAGAAATTATGATTGGTCATTGTGCAACAAAGCATGTGTTTATACCACACATTCAGCTTTCACCCCTGAAAATGAAGGATATCCTTTCAAGTTCATTCGGAAGCAATTTCCAGTACGTCTTTGCTTTGCCATGACAATAAATAAAGCACAAGGCCAAACCATTCCCAATGTTGGCTTGTATTTGCCACAACATGTCTTTCGCATGGACAACTGTATGTTGCACTTTCAAGAGGGATATCAATATCCACAACAAAAGTTCCTGTCATGACAGAGCAACCGACATGTAAAAATGGAACATATACCAAAAACATCGTCTACAAGGAAGTGTTAGGTACGATACATGCATATAACATATTTGCAAAAAATAAAATAATTAATTAGATTATTATCTATACTGCATAACTAACTAAATTGACTGCTTTACTTTTCAGGTTCAGACGACATATAAACATTGAAGTCCAATAATTAACTCATAAAATAGAAAAATCATTCTTCAGTTGAGCTTGTAATTTTACTCTTACACTTTATACTCATTACATACACGTTTTAATATTATCACTATCCTTTTAAAAGATTTGTACTTGTACACGTGGGACACACGTGTCAAATAAATGTCGTGTTTTCCATTTGCTATGCAATAATTTGGTCGAAAGCAGAGCATAACCTTGTACTCATGTACAAACAAAGTTGACGATTAGATCTTAGTGGTACTTCAACTTAGATATTTTTGGCCCATGTGCTTCAACAATGGTGCATCTGCAACAAATCTCCGATCAGGAAAGTAAATTGTAGTTGTTTCTATGGGAGTGAAGCGCACTAGTAGCATATTAACATGAAATAGTGCAAAGCTATAGTTATAACTTTAGATAAATCGTCTAATGTAATAAGCTTAATTGCCATTAAAGATTATATTTAAACTAATATGCACTTTCGCAGTACCAATAATACACAAAATGAAGTTGATGTTCCATTCTACTTTATATATGTAATGCCTGAGATACTGTTGTCAACAATGTAGTCAGCACAATAAGCCACTCTACCTTAACTTCTAAATAAAATATTATTCACGTGATTTTATAATTTTTGTACTCATGGACATTGGCTCCACGCGCAACGCGCGTGCCCAGAAACTAGTAACTATATGGGGCAAATATGGCTATATACAAGGCATGGTAAATTAGATGAATTCTACATATGTTTCTTGATTCTTCTGAGTTATTATGTATTGACTAGTAGTGTCTGACTTCAAAGGGATTCTGTGTTTTGTTTATTTCATTTCATTTTCTTGGGAGGAAAACGGAACAATGAGAAGGAAAAAGATGAACTTTTTCTTCTGTTGTATAAGTCGTGCAATAGAATTGATGCATATGTTAACTGTCTCTTTCTATGCTTTAACCTTTATTTATAAAGAGAAAACCATTTCTTTTGGGCGAAACCTAAACATCCACTTCCTTCCAAATATAGTTAGTATTGACGACTGCAGTCTTTCAGTATATAAGAATATATCTATGACAAAAAGAAGACACAATCACAAGGTTTTTTTTTTTTTTGTAACTTTTTGCTTTTCCCATAAGAAATAATGCACTAACAATGTACATAGTACGTTTCAAAACTCGCTATTAGGAATTGAAAAAAATAAACAGCAAATATTATCAGATGATTTCAATATGATTTTCTCTTCAGTTGGGAAAATTAAAGAAGGGTTAACTAACATCAAATGCTAACTTTTTTCATGCCGCCTATCTACTAGAACTCGTGCCACCAAATGATCTCACAGATCATGCAACCAATCATCAGGAACAGTAATATCAACGCCTTCCAATATCCCATTCATCGCTTCCTAGAATTTCGCTGTTGTCATTTGTCTGATGATCAACTCAGTAACCTTGCTCAATCTGTTGGTGCACATCACTGCACAACCCAGAACTATGCTAGTAGAGAAGAACACAAAGAAGAACAGACCTCTCTTATTTAGAAACACCAAGGAAGAAGACAGAGGCAGTGGAAGCTAAGTGTTTGGTCTGAAGGGTCTCCTTTTTTGTTTTAATAAAGATGTTGGACCCGGGTAGCTGAAGCAAAGGTCCAGTTTTAATTTATACAATAGTCCAGCTAGCTACACAAATTCTTCTAGAAACAGAACATGCCAAAATAACACCTGTAAATATTTTCCATATATATCATTATCCATTAGTTTGTTATAGCATATACAATTAGAATAGGACACCTGTACTAGGCAGTTATTTGAAAGATTCTTTTTTTACTGTATTTATACAAAGCACTGTACAGAATAATTTTATCATCAATACAAAGAAAATTTTCTTACGTTCCTTTTCTATTTTTGACATGGTATCAGAGCAGGTTTGATTTGCTCCAGCACAATTCCAAATCAGTCTCTTTTCATCATCTTTCATCTTCTTCAACTAGCCAGCTATGGCATCCACTGGTCTACCCACTGAATATGTAGATGCAGATTCTTCCACAACCACTCCAGTTGTAACTCCAGTCTTCAATGGAGCTGGAGCAATTGAGTCATCTCACCCCTATTATCTTCATCCCTCGGATTACCCAGGGATGAACCTTGTTTCTTCAGTTTTCGATGGCAAGAGCTATGGAGGGTGGAGAAGAGCAGCCGTCATTGCTCTTTCTGCCAAAAACAAGCTGGGGTTCATTGATAGATCCCTAGTTGTCCCAAGTTCTGATTCTGGTCTCCAAAAGGCTTGGGCTCGCTGCAATGACATGGTATTGTCCTGGTTACTCAACTCCCTGTCAAAAGAAATTGCAGAAAGTGTGTTATACTCACAAAGTGCTAAAGATCTATGGGGAGATCTAGAGGACAGGTTTGGACAGACAAATGGTGCAAAGCTCTTCCAGCTACAGAAGGAGTTGAGTGCAGTAATTCAAGGTAACACTAGTGTTTCAACCTATTTCACTAAGATGAAGAGTTTATGGAATGAGTTAGATGCTTTGAACATCTTTTCTGCTTGTGTTTGTGAGTGTGATTGTGGAGCTAAGGCTAAGAGCTTGAAAGCACATCAAGATGAAAGATTATTGCAATTCCATGGGTTTAAATGAGTGCTTCATAGGAGTTAGAAGCAACATTCTGTTGTCTTCTCCTCTACCCTCTATTGGACAGGCTTACTCACTAGTCATACAAGATGAAAAGCAAAGGGAAATACATGTTACACCTGTTTATCCAGGCGAATCAGGATCTTTTGTGGCAGCTAACTATGCCGGAAGAGGAAAGAAGGCTAATGACTATAAGGGACAGAAACAAGTTTTTGAAACAAAGAAGAACACTAGCATATGTGCATACTGCAAGAAGCCTGGTCATAACATTGATAAATGTTATAGGATACATGGTTCCCCGGAGGATTTCAAATTCACAAAACAGAAGAAATTCCAGCCCATATCACAAGCTAACAATGCTTTTAATCTAACTGAAGCAGTGGAACAAGGAATTAACTGTGCACCTGATGTGAAGACTCTCACTCAAGAGAATGTGACACAATTGCTTCAGTTGCTCTGCTTCAGTTGCTCCAACGGGTGAACATGAACCAGAATCAGCAAAATGCAGGCACCTCTGATGCTTTTGCAAACTTCAATTGTTCTGGTATATCTAAGTTCTTCAACTCTTATGCCTGTTACATACAAGTAGATAGTCATTCATGGATAATAGACAGTGGAGCAAGTGAGCTTATGACCTTTAACAAAGCTTTTCTTTCAAATTTCAAAGCCTTAAGCAGGCCTGTCATAGTTAATCTACCTAACTCTTATAGAGTTAAGGTCACTCATTATGGTTCTGTTACTCTGTTTCCTAATGTAGTCTTGCAGAAGGTCTTATATATTCCCAGTTTCAAATTCAATCTGTCGTCAGTGCATAGATTATGCAAACAACTCCATAAATATATCTTATTCACTCCTTTTTCTTGTTTTTTGCTACAGGGCCCTTCACTGAAGAGCCCTCTAGAGATTGGTAAAGAGCTTGTGACGACCCGACCCGTCGTCACGTGAGTTACCGCCCCGTTTTCCCCATGTTATGCTTCTTCATGTTTCATTATCAGTATTTGATGTGTTAGAGTTGGTTTGGAATGGTCTTGATAAGAAATGAGACACTTAGTCTCTTTTAAGAAGGCTTAAGTTGGAAAAGTCAACCGGATGTTGACTTTTGTGTTAGAGGGCTCGGATGTGAATTCCGGTGATTTGGTTAGCTTCAGGGGATGATTTGTGACTTAGGAGTGCGATCGGAATTGATTTTGGAGGTTCGGTGTAGAATTAGGCTTGAATTGGCGAAGTTAGTATTTTGGCGAATTCCGGTTGGTAGGTGAGATTTTGATCCAGGGGTCAGAATGAGATTTCGAGAGTTGCAGTAGCTTCGTTAGGTGATTTTGGATGTGTGTGCAAAATTTCAGGTCATTCGGAGGTGTTTTGGTTGGGTTTCTGATCGAATGCGTGTTTCGGAAGTCTTAGAAGAACTTAGGCTTGAATTCGATGAGAAATGATGGTTTTAGTGTTGTTTGAGGTGTTTTAATGATTGGAGCAAGTTTGAATAAGGTATTGGATCATGCTTGTATTTTTGGTTGAGGTCCCGAGGGCCTCGGGGTGATTTCGGATGGCTAACGGGAAGTTTTGAACTTAAGAGATTTGCAGAACCTGTGCTGCTTCTGGTATTTTCGCTTCTGCGGAATTGGGACCGCAGAAGCGAGAGGAGAGACGCAGAAGCGAGAGGAGAGACGCAGAAGCGGCAGGGACCGCAGGTGCGGAATTGGTGACCGCAACTGCGGAGTCGCAGATGCGACAGGAGGACCGCAGATGCGGTATTTGAGCTCTTATGGGGATCCGCAGATGCGTTAATCTGTCCGCAGAAGCGGGAGACGCAGGAGCGGATGTTAAATCGCAGAAGCGGATACGTCCGCAGAGGCGGTGCATTGACCTCAAAAGCGGGAGCCGCAGATGCGGCCATGGAGCCGCATATGCGGAAATAACTGGTCAGAATAGTTTTTATTTCCCTTCGCGAATTTTTGAAAGGGTTTCATATTTTCACTTCGGACTTGAAGTATTTGGGCGAGTTGGAGGAGAGGAATCAAGGGACTTCATTGAGGTAAGAATTTCTAAACCAAAAACACGATTTTATGGTGCAAACACACGAAATTAGACTGAAAACTCAAGGAATTAGGGTCAAAAATGGTGGTTTAGGGCTTGAAACCTAAGAGAACAAAAATGGGAATTTGAGGGGTCATTTGGACTCCGATTTTGGTATTCTTTATATGCATGGACTCGCGGCGAGATAAGGAATCCGGTGATGTAAATTTTATAATTTTCCGAGACGTGGGCCCGGGGCTCGGGTTTTGCCAACTTCGTGATTTTCGATGTTTTTCGAGTCTTTTCGATTGGGTTATATTCCCTTAGCATATTGTGACATATTCGTTGTGGTTTTGGTCAGATTCGACGCACGAAGAGGTGAATTCGAAAGGCAAGGGCATAGCAAGCTAGGACCTTGGCCGGCTTGAGGTTAGTAATAAATGTAAATGCTGTGTTGAGGGTTTGAAACCCCGAATTTGCACAATGTAATGCTATGTGAGGTGACTTGCACGCCGGATAACGGGCGTGGGGTAGAGCACCGTCGGGGATTGTGACTCGGTCCATCCCGCTTAATAAAATTACTACCTAATTGATTGTAGTTTTGTGATATCCTTATAAAAAAATGGATTAATTGTTATATTTGGGCTTCGTGCCAACTACTTGAATCCTTCAGAGATTATTTTTACTGGTTTCTTACCATATTTCTAGATATTGGACTCAGTCCTGGTATTTAACACTGTTTTTGTAAACTCAGCCATTTTTTCTAAAAGTAGGAACTTAATTAATATTTTTAAATGAAGTTTGGATTGAATATTTTTATACTATTGTGTGATTTGTGGACTGAGGATGGGATCGGGCTGCACGCCGCAGCAGTATTATAATGATATTGATATGAGGCTAAGGGCCTGTTTGATGCCACGAGATGGCTTATTATTGTGCTTCGGCCGTAAGGGGCCCCTCCCGGAGTCTGCACACCCCCAGTGAGCGCCGTCGACGTTAAATAAATGGAGCGGGCTGCACGGCCGCAGCGGGGTACTGGAGGTACCGGTTTATGTGTTGCATTTGCATATTTAATTGTTATTTATTTCTTCATCTGTGTGATGTTTATTCTAACTGTATTTTTGTTTAATGGTATTTTTAGCTTTACTTTGTGTTTATTTAGAATTTCTTATCCTCAGACCTTATTTATATTTATTACTTTCTGAGTTGGAAGTACTCACAATATTCCCTGCACCTTGTGTGCAGATTCAGGTACACCACAGGGTGAGTGAGGACTCGTGTTAGCTGAGCAGCATTATCCGGGAGTATCAAGGTAGCTGCATGGCGTTCGCAGCTCTGATCTCTCCCATCTATCTTTATTATTTTATTCGTAATTTTCCTAGTCGGATTTGTAATACGTGGATGATCTGTTTTAGAGGCTCATGTTCGTGACACCAGATTCGGTGGGCTATTTAGTATTCTATTTTGGGGTTTTTCGAATGTTAGAGATTATATCAGAATTTCCGTACTAAATTGGTATTATAGTAGTGAACACTTATTTATTTATTTAGGTTATTTGGCTAAGGTTGTGTAAATGGTCGGGCTTGCCTAGCAATGTGTTGGGCGCCATCACGACCGGGGTTTGGGGTCGTGACACCCACTTTCTGGGAAGATTATCCAGCTTCCATCCGTTGAAACCTTTCCCTGTGTTAACGGCGTCATCCGTAACAGCCACTCTGGTTTGATCGAAAACTTTCTAGATCACCGCTCTATGCTCCGAAGCCCAAAAAGTTTGTCTGCATACATTGTCGTAAAGATGATACTTTCATCGCCTGATCCTATGGAGGAGGATTGCATAGCTTTGGTCATTTACGGGTCTCGCCTGTGACTCGCTTTCTGCAGGAGGCCTGGCATAGCTGAAGCCAATTCCTGGACTGCCCTCGACGGGCCCTTAGACGACTACACTCAAATTGTGTTCCACAGTGGAAAGAAACAGTTTTTCGCCTTCACCGGTCGTAAGGAGCTTGAAGCTTTCATAATCATCCAATTAAGAGGTTTCTCATTCAGAATGAAGATTTTGGCACTGAATCTTGGCCTTGTTCTTACGTGGATGAAGCTGATCAAGAGTACAAGTCATTTTACTGTTACGATATCGATTACCTGGTATATGACCACCAAAGCGAGGAGCTTTTTATTTTCACACGCTACGTAGCACATAGCATTACCCAAGATGGGACTGTGGTACCGCGCGAGGACAATGCTGAAGACCGATACCCCTACAAGACCCGAACTTTTGATGTTTTCAAGCTTGATTTTATAGACGATGATCATGTGGACCTTGAATACTTGCACGATAGCCTTGGAGATCGTGCATTCTTCATTGGCTCCAATCCTGGCTTTGCTCTCTCGACCACCACGTTCCCGGAATTGAGGCCCAATTCTATTTACTTTACAGATGATCTGACTAGGATGTACAAGTATAGGAAGAAGCATAATTATGGAGGTCATGATTTGGGGATTTATGACTATAAAGAAAAAAACTTTTTAAGCTGTTACTACCCCGTTGATGTCGACAAGATACAGAAGATTCTACCAGCTCCTATTTGGTTTACCCCTGAAGTTGATGCAACATCCTTGGCCTCCACTCTAGGTCTCACCCTTTAGTTTTACTTATTGCAGATCATGTAGCATAGTATGCAGCCTGGTGTTGACTTATTTTTATTTTTTGTTTTAATTAAACTCTACCTTTCTGTTTATGTAGCTCCAACATCTGCTGCCAAGGTCATGTCCTAAGCAATTTGATGTCTAGCCAGTTACTTTTCCAGTCCATCTTACTTCTTTCACCGATTGTCCTACATTAACTTGATCTGATGCAATGAATCAATCCTACAAGATTCATGTGACTTTTACACCTTGTTCTTAACATTGGTAGCATCTCATACAAATTGAGAAAAAAAATTCTCTCATCAAATTATCTTGAGCTAAACAGGCACCATTTGCAGCTATCCGCCCAAATCCGGTTACTTTGATGTGAACTTCACAATTCGATCTAGGTGGTGTTTTAGTGTTGTATTTTATTTGTGAGAAGCTCTGCATGCTGCTAATCGAAGAGATCAAAGCTCTGGAGCTCTTTCATTTTCATTCTCATTTTGCAGTAAAAGTTAATACTATAATGCTCTTAGTGTATATCGTAAATATTAGTTTTAAGAATTTTATCAAGTTATTTAACATCTTTGATTTTAGGATATTGCTTGTTACTTTTATTCCTTTTGAAACATACAATTTCTTGAATTACATGGTTAGTCTAATACACACAAGTTGCTCTATATGTAATTTCAGTCTTTGAGGCAGAGAATGTTGGAAGTTGTATAGCTTGTGATTACATTTTCCTTATTCAGTGGTAGAATTGCTAACTCTTCTGTAGCTTAAGCATGTAAATGATCAATCTTTGCTTTTGCTTTTCCAAATAAGAATGCGCATTATTTGAAAGGTCAAATGTGGATGACACTACCGCCATCATGACTATCGTTTGAGGGATATGTAACGATAGACGATTTGTTTTCTTTTTCTTGTTTCAACAATTTTGCTGCTTGGGAAAATCTCAAATCTTCACTTAAAAAAAGGAATTCAATATCTCCTGCACTCAGTTTTGGCCAGTGGTGCAGCACAAAGCAATTTCCTCATATTAGCGGTCATTGCAATATTATTTTTTCTTTCTTGAGTTTTTATTTTTTATTGTTTTACTCTAAGTTGCTCGGACTCGGGTGTTGGTTTCTGATACGGGCCGAGTATCGGATTCCGCAAATCTAAATTTTAAGATACGGGGGTGCGGATCCGTATATGGATACGGTTGGTGGAATTTGGCTGAAAATAGAGCTATAAAAATATTGCAAATTTTGAGAGATATTCTGTGAAAAACTTACATGAATATTGTACAATTCAATCTTTTCATTCTCCAAGATGGACATTATTCTTTCATTGTTCTAAATCTGTTTTCTTCTTGATTTTGAGAAATCAAACTCTCAATTTTTTTCCCAAATTTTGTCGATGGACTCCGGTTAAAGTGTCCAAGTCAATTGACCGTATCCGGACGAGGACGGCACCCAAATCGAAGAGTCCGCGCAACTTAGGTTTTACTCTTTGTTTTTAATGCTCACCTCCCCGGTAAGAAGTTGGAATACAATCTTTGACTGGTATGGTGGCTTCTATTTCTGTAGCAAACCATTCTTTTTCTGCTTGTAAAATTTTTGCTTAATAAATTCTGGATTCAGTAATATTATTAACCATGGAGTTCTAAGTTGTTAGATGATAAGCTGTATATCTAACTATGAACAATGTAGAAAAGTGATTTAGAGCTACGAAGAAAAAAAAAGATGTCAGTGTACAATTGACAGAACACCAAAAAAAGATGTCAGTGTACAGTTGTTACATGATAGCAATTCTTGTCTAAATATCATATGAAAAAATAATCTGCACAGTTATCATAAATATTACGTTTTCTGTTTGATATTTTATGTAGTGTTGATTCTAATTAATTTTCTCTAATATGAAAGATAATGATCAACTGTATATGTTGAGAATGCGACAACGAAGTCCCGTACAAAAGCATCATTTATCAGGGTTGGAGGAGCCGAGGCAAAGTGGAGAATTCAGCTGCTGCTACCATAGATGAAGTTTTGTGTTAGCTTTAGAGAGGACGTATTGTTGGCGACAATAGTAAACGGTATCTGACTTTTGCACCTAATTTCGTGTTTTGTGTTGGTGCTATGGATTGTACATTGACCTGTAATATCTGGACATTCTAAGTTAATTTGGCAAAGCACCTCTACTTTTAATTTAATTGCCTATTTGTGCTCAGCCTCATTATGATGTCTTTCCAGCTTGTTCTGTCTCTGTCCATCTCTCTCTCTTTCTGTCTAACCTCCCTCTTCTTACCATCTCTCTACTTTGCTATTGTCAATTGCCATTTCCTCTTTAAAAATCCCAAATCTAATTCTGAATCCCAATCTCTCATCCCACTCCTTCAATTCGTATCAACATGCCAACTGAATATAATGTTGAATTTTATAACATCTATAAGATGGTTTTCTACTCACTTTCTCTTGAGTTGGCTTGATTTCATTGGCGTTCTATGGTTCTAGGTGAGCTTGGATGACATTCCTTTAAAATTTACCCTTTTACTGCTTTTTGTTGCTCTTTCTCCTTCTGTGTCCTTGTCGGTTTTTCCCCAATTCATGTAAAGCTGATGCGTCTGATTTTCTCCACTTTGTTATTTTGACATACATAACTAGTTTCGTCGTTACACAAGGATGAATGTTGTTTTTTTGTCGCAAAAAAGATAGAGGTGGAAGAAAACCTTGGGTTATTGTCACACCTCCTTTTACACACCCGAAAGTATATATAACGGGGTTTTTCCAATTTAAGTGACATTATTCGAAATTGGATTATTTATTTATTTTTTTGTTCAGAGTCGCCACTTGGGATGGTTTGTTTTCTGGTGTCCCAAGTCAACGGTTTATTTTAAATCCCAAATTGAGGAAAATTCGACTTTCCTTTTGAAGTCTGCGAACCAGAAATTCTGAATAAGGAATTCTGTTAACCCAGGGAAGGTGTTAGGCACCCCTGGATTCCGTGGTTCTAGCATGGTCACTTAAACTATCACAATTGGCCTATTATCTGATTTTAATACATGTTTTAGCATATGGTTCAGTTACAACTTATTTACCGCTTTTAATTAATTTTAAGAAGACTTCAACGTCCTCTAAAATGCGTTTTTGGACCACGCCACATGAAATGCACCCGCAGTCCGAGACACATTTTATTTAACGTTGTTGAGATTTGGATTTGGGTCACATGAAATGCACACCCGAGTTTAGGAAGGTAATTTTTAAAATATCGCGCCTAAAGCAACTACGCACTTTCAACTTTGCGAGGGCCATGGAAATTTCAACTGCCTCGTAAGGATTAAAATTAATCAAGTGAGGGCCATGCATTTTGAGATTTTGTTTGGCACGGCGCACCTCAATTTATTCTAACCAAAAGGTTTCTAAATTAGCTTATGAGGGCCATAAATTATACATTTGGCTAATATGGTGCACCTCAACCCATTTTAAAGAGTCTAGTTAATTAAGGAAAAACCTAAAGGAATTCAAATTACCTTCTATGCTAAAAGTTCAAACTTAATGAAACAACTGTATTTTTATGAAACGAAACAGGTCCAACAGGCAAAACAATGCATTCGCAAACACCTTCAGGTTTGGGCTCAAATGAGCCCAATTCTTGATAGCAGCAAAGGCGTCCATGGCATGGCACAGGGTCTGAAGTGGACTTTTAACCATTGGGCCAATACTAAACCCAATATTCAGAGCCAAACAATTATGCAAATTCAATTAAATGCCAACCAAGTAAGTGTTTAACCAAAAAATAGGTTTTTAGTCAAAGCTAAAATTTAGAAAAATCGGGTTACTGATAATCGAAAAAGTAAATAAAGAAAGAAATTTTAGAGTAACCAAGTATGAAAGCTGGTAAATCAAAGTATATTCCAATAGCCCCCCTTTAACTGATTACATATTCTTCCTTTTATAGGTTCCTTTGAGAACTCCTAGAAACATACGTTACGCCTAAATCATGATGAGGCTATTACGAGCATTTAATGATATTAAATGTTGCGTTACATAATTATTGTATAAATTCCTTAACGGCTTTAATAGTTAATGCCGTATTTCCCCTTTTTCTTTAACTAGGTTCATTCTTCTCTTTGCCCGTGTGCGGATAAGCTTGAATAGGAACGGGTGAAGTTAAACAAGAACGGGGCGTTGGATCTCTCATCTCGTGCCTCTTTCTTTTCTTCCCGTAACTGTTCACAACCTTTGAATTATTCATAATTTATTGACCATTCCACGTGTCATGCCACGTCAACGTGTATATGAATACAATTTTTCCCAATACAGATAGTCCCCCCACTTTTCATTTATTTATCAGTTTGAATATTTGGAAAGTGGAGTTTCATAAAAGGAGAATTTTTGTCACCATTAATGCTCTGACAAAGTTGACGCTTCAACTGTCACTTCCTTTTAATGCAACTGACATGTGTCGTCTTTCTATTGGTTGCATTTCTTAGCAGTACCTTTCTAGGCTTTCTTTTCGGCTTCACTTTTCACGAAATGTCAGTTATCATCATTGTGGCTCTTTCATCATTGTACTTTTTCCCTTTGCCGGTTACCCATTAGTATAAATATAACATCCCTTTTTGTCTTGTTCCACATAAAGCATATCAAACACTTCAATTTTTCGAAATCTTCTCCTTTTCTCTGCTTCACTTCAACCTTCTTTGCCATGGCTTCCTCTAACCCTAAGAGAACCCCTATCCTGGATAGCTTTCCCAATGCTCCTATTAGGCATAGGAGAGGGGGCAGACTCCGTAACATTGGATCTACTCGTGGTAGCATGTCGACTCCTTCTTCTAGTTCTGGTCCTTCTTCTGGGGCCAGGGGTTCACTTTCTCAAAGAACTTCTTCCCATAACAAAGATCCTTCCGAGCCACTTCGCGAGCCTTTAGTTGAGGAAATAGTTCCCTCTGAAATTTTCTTTCATCATGATAGAGAGTCCCTTAAGACTCAAATTGAATCTTTAGATCGTGCCGACCCTTTTCCTACTCAAATCATAGAGGTTTTAGCCCCCATAGTGCGCAAGGACTGTCATTGGAGTGATGATTTTCCAATTATTGTTCCTAACCCAAATCAAAGGATTACATCCTACTTAATAGGATACTCTTTTGTTTACACATACCCCTTTACTTTGGGATTTAAACCGGCCATTGATCCGGTCATTCTGCACTTCTGCCGCTTTTTCGATGTGTGTTTTGGCCAAATTGGTCCGATTGTATGGAGACCTGTTTCTTGCCTGAGGCATCTTGCCAATATGGCAGATGTTGAATTCACTTTTCCTCACCTGATTCATCTTTACTCGCCTAGGCTTTTTCGAAATGGTGTATTTGGCTTAGCAGCTAGGAGTAAGAGGATTCTAGTTAGCCCTGAGGATGATAAAGATCGTGGCTGGTATGCCCAGTATGTTGCTGCTCCCACTATTGGTTTAGTGGGTGAAAAAAACGTACGTTTTCTAGAGAAGTGGAATTTTGCACGTGAGTACTAAATTTTTCTCGTGCCTTTTTATTTTTGGGCTTGTTTGTCTTTCTTAATCTCGTCCCTTTTTTCTTCAGCAACCATGGGCGTTGTGGAACCTGTACCCAACTTCCGTGGTTGGGTAGATAAGTTACTGAAGGTTTCCCCAATGGAGGGTATATCATGGGAAAATCTCTCCAACCGTTACGGCTGGAAAGTTAAAACTCATGGTAAGGATTTCGACTTTCGCCTTATCTATGTTTAAATACTTTTGACGTTCTAACTTTACCCTTCTTTTCACCAGGTTTTGCCATTCGAGGAGTTACCCCGGAGGCCATCTTGGCATCTCGTGATTCTTTAAGTGCCTGCCCCTCTTCAGATCAGGATATACTCGTAAAGAGAAAATCTACTGAAGATGATGACTCCGAGGAAGAAGACGAGGGGTCCCTAGTGTCAAGGCCGCGAACTAGGAGACGTATCATCTCTGAAGATGAGGCTGATGTCTCCCCCCGCCTGTCTCTCTCAAGAACCTGTCATTACTCCGGTGATCATCCCTGATGATGATGTTTCCCCTTCTCCTAACACTCATGAATCCATAAACCAGCTTTTTGAAAGTGGTTTCGGTAGTGGGTCCTTAGGACCTGTTTTAAATGAACCTCCCTTGTCTTCTTTTACTTCTTCAGTTCCTGTGATTGCACCCTTGCCTTCTTCAACTATTACTTCCGTACCTTGTTCCATTATTTTTACTCCTTCCGTTGCTCCTCCTTTAACAATTTCTCCCCCTACTGTCCGCCGTACAGAGGCGGAGACTTCGAGCAGAGGTTTTTCCATGAGAAGCGTGACTCTTGAGGTCCCTGCCAATAACAGTCTTTTAAGAAAGTCTGGGCAAGCTGACACTTGGCTCAAACCTTTGATCGGCCCTATTGAGAAGGCTAAACTTGAAAGTCACACTAATATGACCCTCATGAATGATATTGTTCATGCGACTTTGAAGGTATTTTCTTGCCTTCTTTCCTTTAGTCTTTTGATTTCTAAAATCCTAACCTTTCCTTCTTTTCTTTTTGTTTGTGTAGGCCAACCTTATTGGAACTGAACTAATGTCCCGAGTCTCTCTTTTGGAAAAATTGGCTCGTGACTTGGAGAAGGCAGCTCATGATGCTGAGGAAGCTGCCCAAGGTTCTCAATTGGAAGCGAATAATTGGAAGGACCAGTTTGAAAGTGTTCAAATTGATATGGAGAACTTGGAGGAGAGGAAAAATACCTTGGAAAGGCAAGTTCAAACATTGACCTTCGAGCTAGCAAGAATTAAGGCTACTTCAAGCCAAGCTGAAATGGAAAAAGAACGCCTTGAATCCTCTTTCTCAGAACAATTATCTAAGATCAATGAAGAAAACCAAACTCTAAAGACTTTGCTGGCTCAGAAGGAGATGTATGCAGGGGAGCTGGCTCAAAAACATTCACAGTTGCAGGAGGAACTATGAACTTCTGCAAACAAGGTTCATGCCTTAGAGAGTTCTCATGCCATTCTTCAATCATCTTTCAGTTCCGTTTCAGCCATAAACGAGGAACTTAAGAATGAGGTGGCTGCTTGGGAGAAAGATTACGAACTTCTCGAAGAGTCTACCAATGTTGAGGTAAGTTGGAC
Source organism: Nicotiana attenuata (assembly GCF_001879085.1). NCBI lineage: Eukaryota > Viridiplantae > Streptophyta > Magnoliopsida > Solanales > Solanaceae > Nicotiana > Nicotiana attenuata. The sequence continues at coordinate 149,279 of NW_017670638.1, forward strand.
CTTCTTAAAGTCCCGTCGTGATACCTTGGTTGAGATGAGTCAAGAAAATTTCAACCTGGAATATGAATTAGCCAAGGTAAATGAAGCCATTGAACGAGCACAACAACCGCAAAATTTTTCATCTCCTGAGGTTGAAGCTCCCATGACTGAAACTCCGTTGGCTGCGACCTCCATAGTTGAAATTCCAGTGACAGTTGAAATTGCTACGAGTATCTCTCCTTCTTCGAGTTCCACTGTTCTTCCTGCTGTTAGTCAAACCAAGACTCTACCCATTGATGCTCCTACTGCTATGCTTGAAGCTCAACCTTCAGTTGTCGATGGTGTTGCTCCAGTTGAGACTGCTGATGAACTCTCTTCAGTTCCTTCTTTTTAGAAGAAATTTTATAACTAGTTTAAACTTCCTTGTTGCAGGTGCCAATCTGGAAAACTATGTTTAAGATTTTTGGTTTTTTGTGATAGTTTTTTGTAATCAGACCCCAGGTTTAAGGTACAAGTCCCCAAGTTCTGTTAAGGGGCGTTTATATGAACAGTTTGATGACTAAGTTTATGCTTAGTCTTTAGTTTTAAAATATTGGGAAGTTGTCTTTAACCTTCCACTTATTCTATTCGTGCCTTTTTATTTCCAAGGACTTAAAGAATAGATTGCATTTTTATTCTTTGAAAATGCTTCCATTAATCTCACGACTAAATATCATGAGTTTCATAAAAGAGGGCCCTTTTATATTTTGACACTTAATGAAGAAGACGTCTCAACTTCATAATGGTGTTATACGATAAAAGAAATAGGAGTACACATGTTTCTTTACAATAACTTGGACAAGTTTTCATTTCTGAACTTTGACAAGTTACTTTGACAAGTTTTGAGTAATCTTTTACCTGTATTTGAATTACATCTATAACTTTCTCGTAACTGTTTTTCTTGTAACAGATTTATGCAAAAAAGAACAATAGATACGGGGTTTTTCCTTATAACCCGTTTTAGTACATAGTCTTTACCCCTAACTTCAAAACATTAAGAGGGGTTTGAGAAGTGACTCCATTGTTCTTATGGGAAAGAGCACTATGACGAATGCTATGACTTCTTAACTTCCACTCCATACTTGACTCTTCTTTAGATTTGATTGTTACTCAATCTTCTTGCCTTTTATATACACGTGACTGTATATCTTGTGTAGCCCCTCAAGTGTTTGAGTGTTAAAGTATGAAGCCTTGAGCACTTGATAGTTTCTTTCACCTGGTCCTTTTCCTGAAAAGGAAATACATACGGGACTCGGGGTGCGATCATAGATGAAGACTGCTCAGCCCGTTTATAACTCTATTAGAATAATTGTAACCCTGGGCTAGGAATTTTTGTTTATTCCATTTTGCCTTACAGGTCGTGACTCGTCATTTAGTACGGGTTAACGTTTTGCATATCATCTAAAATTGTTAGTAAAATTTTAACAATTCAAAAACAAATATAATTTTAACATGGTGATACCTGACCGTGGGTTTTTCCTTAGAAGTAATATCTCTTCAAATGAACTGCATTCCAATGCGAAGGAAGCACCTTCCCGTCCATTGTTTCCAACTCGTATGCTCCTTTTCCTGCAATATCTCGAACTCTGTAGGGTCCTTCCCAGGTTGGACTTAGTTTACCCGCGTTGGCCGCCTTTGTAGATTGAAAAACTTTTTTAAGCACGAAGTCCCCAGTTTTGAAGTATCGCAGTCGTGTTTTCCTGTTGTAATATCGTTCGATCACCTGCTTTTGTGCTGCCATTCTTATTAATGCGGCTTCTCTCTTGCCTTCCAGTAGATCCAAATTGACCCGCATCTCTTCATCATTAGACTCTTGTGTTGCTTGCGAGAATCTTGTACTCGGTTCTCCTATTTCAACTGGGATTAATGCTTCAGCTCCATAAACTAAAGAGAAAGGAGTTTCACCTGTGCTCGTCTTTGTTGTCGTGCGATATGCCCATAAAACTCCGGGTAACACTTCAGGCCAATTACCCTTTGATTCCTCTAAATGTTTCTTCAAATTATTGATTATGACTTTGTTCGTTGATTCTGCTTGCCCATTGCCTACTGGGTGATAAGGTGTAGATGTGATTCTCTTAATTTGCCAGCTCTCAAAAAACTCAGTGACTTGAGCTCCGATAAATTGAGGGCCATTGTCTCATACAATCTCCTTTGGTACACCAAATTGGCAGATGATATTACGCCAAATGAAGTCTTTGACCTCCTTTTCTCGTACCTGTTTGAATTCTCCTGCCTCTACCCATTTAGTGAAGTAATCAGTAAGTACTAGCAAAAATTTTACCTGTCCTTTTGCTTGTGGTAATGGACCCACGATATCCATTCCCCACTTCATGAATGGCCATAGTGATATAACCGCATGTAACAACTCCGCAGGTCTATGCATGTTGTTACCGTACCTTTGACATTTATTACATTTAGCTACAAAACTTTCCGCTTCTTCCTCCATTTTAGGCCAGTAATATCCTGCTCTAATCAGGGTTCTTACCGGTGATCTTCCTCCTGCGTGATTCCCGCAATGCCCCTCGTGTATTTTTCTCATTACATACTTCGTTTGAAAAGGTCCGAGGCATCTTGCTAATGGACCACCGAACATCTTACGATAAAGATTCCCTTATTTTAAAGAGTAACGAGCAGCCTTTTTTCGAAGTGCATGCGCTTGCTTCTTGTCATTAGGGACGATACCATACTATAAAAAAGCAACAATTTCGTTTCTCCAATCCCAAGTTAAATTATTAAAATTTACCTCATTCTTATCTGGATCGAGAACTGAGTGAAATAAATGTATAACTGCAGCATTTGCATCTTTTGCTACATCAGCTGCGGATGCAAGATTAGCTAAGGCATCTGCTTCAACATTTTCATCCCTCGATATCTGTATGACCTTCCAAGTTTGGAATTGCTTTATCATTTCCCGTACCTTTTCCAAGTACTGTTGAATCCTTGCTTCCCTAGCTGTGTAAGTCCCCAGCATTTGATTAACCACGAGCTGCGAGTCACTTTTGATCACTACTTGATTTATACCAAGTTCTCGTGCCAATTCTAAACCTGCAATCACAGCTTCATACTGCGCTTCATTGTTAGTTATGGAATGACATTTAATAGCTTGCCTAATAGTTTCACCTGTAGGTGGTACTAAAACAATTCCTAATCCTGCACCTTTTACGTTAGATGAGCCATCAGTAAATAAGGTCCATGTTCCTGGATTAGCCCCATTAAGTACTTGTACTTCTTTTTTTGCTTCTAATTGCATCCCTTGGCTAAAGTCAGCGACGAAATCAGCTAATATCTGTAATTTTATTGCTGTTCTAGGTAAGTACGTGATTTCATATTCACTTAGCTCTATGGCCCAATTAGCTAACCTTCCTGGCAATTCATGTTTATGCAATATATTACGTAGGGGGTATGCGATCACTACAACAATGGGATGACATTGAAAGTAAGGTCTTAACTTCCTAGATGCCATGATTAGAGCAAGTGCTAATTTTTCCAATTGTGGATGCCGTGTCTCTGCATCTAACAAAGATTTACTAACATAATAGATAGGAGGTTGTTTACCCTGCTCTTCTCGAACCAAAACCGCGCTTACCGCAACTTCTGAAACAGCAAGGTAGATGAAAAGTTTCTCCCCAGCCTTGGGTTTTGCTAGCAAAGGTGGATTTGACAAGTATATTTTCAAATCCCTAAGTGCTTGTTGGCACTCCTCATCCCATTCAAAATGATCCTGCCTCTTAAGAGCCGAAAAGAATATAAAACATTTTTCTGATGATTTAGAAATGAACCTTTCCAAAGCTGCAATTCTTCCTATTAGTCTTTGAACCTCTTTCTTGTTGGAAAGTATATCAGGAATTTCTTCAATGGCCTTAATATGTGCAGGATTTACTTCAATACCACGGTTAGAAACAAGAAAACCTAAAAACTTACCTGATGCCACACCAAATGCACATTTTTCTAGATTCAACTTCATATTATATTTTCGTAAAATTTTAAACGTGTCAGATAGGTTCGATATATGATCTTCTGAACGATGAGTCTTGACTAGCATATCATCTATATATACTTCCATGGTCTTACCTAAATGTTCTTGAAATATTTGGGTGACCAACCTTTGATACGTTGCACCTGCATTCTTAAGACCGAAGGGCATTACCTTGTAACAGTAAGTCCCCCTGTCTGTTATAAAAGAAGTTTTTTCTTCATCTCCTGGATCCATCTTGATTTGATTATAGCCTGAATATGCATCTAAAAAACTTAATAGCTCATGCCTTGCAGTAGCATCAATTAACTGATCTATGTGCGGTAAAGGAAAGGAATCTTTTGGACAGGCTTTATTAAGGTCTGTGTAATCTACACAGACTCGCCACTTACCGTTCTTCTTATGAACCACAACAGTATTAACTAACCAGTTAGGATATTTTACCTCACAAATTGAACCAATTTTTAGCAACTTTTGAACTTCCTCTTGAATCACCTTATTTTTGAAAGTTCCTTGCTTTCTTTTCTTTTGCTTGACGGGAGGATATGATGGATCTTCATTCAACTTATGAGTCATGACTTCCGGTGGTATCCCTGTCATGTCAGAATGGGACCAGGCAAAACAGTCTGCATTAGCTTTTAAAAATTCAATCAATTTACGTTTTACCTCCGGGCTAAGAGTAGCTCCTATGTACACTTTTCTCTCGGGCCGATGTATAAATAACACCACGGCCTCTAGCTCTTCTATCGTTGTTTTGATGTTCTCATTCTCCTCCGGTTCTTGAATGGTATCAGGTCTTGAATCCAGATATGTTTGCTTTTGCTCAGGTGAGGTTGACTCCGTGTTACCCTCACCTAAATTCTGTAATTGCTATTTGTCTTCACCCTTAACAGTTGAATCTGCAACGGAATTGATGCTTCTAGATGTTTGTTGATCGCCTCTGATTTGGCATATTCCCCATGGAGATGGGAATTTAATAACTTGATGTAAAGTTGAAGGAACAGCTTCCGTGTCATGAATCTATGGCCTCCCAAGAATCATATTGTAAGCCATTTCCATATCTACAACTTGAAATTTGGTATCTTTAACGACGCCTTCTGAGAATGTAGTAAGTATTGCCTCCCCTTTTGTTACAACACTAGAGTTATCAAATCCCGACAAAGTATGCGCCTTTGGAATTAATTTATCCTCCGCTTGCATCTCGCGCAATACCCGTATTAAAACAATGTTTACAGAACTTCCTGGATCAACCAAAAGTCGTTTCACGTTAGTATCATGTACAAGTAAAGATATTACCAGTGCGTTGTTATGCGGAGTTATGAGTCCCTCGGCGTCTGCGTTGTTGAATATAACATTCTCCTCTTCCAGTACATGTCGAGGCCACTTCCCGTGGGTAATTGTCACTTTCGAAACCTTTTTATATGATACATCATTGATCTCTTCACCTCCACTTATAACGTTGACAGTTCTCTTGGGCGACGGTGGTTTTGGAGGCTCCTACATGTTCTTCATGTATGCTTGTTTACCTTTCTCACTGAACAACTCAGTAAGATACCCATGTTTTAACAAATGATCAACTTCACCTTGTAGAAACCTACAATCTGCTGTTTTATGCCCATGATCGTTATGAAATTCGCACCAATGATCAGGGTTTCGCCTGTTCGGATTTGATCGCATTTCCTTTGGCCATCGTACCTTATCTCCCATGCTTCTTAAAACAGCCACGAGTTCAGAGGTGCTTACATTGAAGTTGTAACCACCAAACCTTACCTTTAGACTTCCATCATCGTCTCATGACCGGCGTGTGTTCCGGTCATTTCCGAACCTCGATGAGGAGCCTGACTCCTTGTTTCTAGGTTTGTGATCGTACCTTTGATTATCTTGCCTTGATCGTGAGTCTTTCCCCGCAGGTCCCATGTATAGCTCGTACCTGTTTTTACCGGATCTCTTTTCATTTACCACACGCCTTGAGCTTACCGTTTCTTCTGTTTTATGTCGTAAAATAATGTCTTCTTCAATCCTCATCTTTGTACTGTATCTGTTGTAGACATCATTCCACGTTGTTGCTGGGAATTCTCGAAGGCTTTCTTTGAGTCACCTCGTGGCTTCTGAACTCTTCTCATTCAAAATACTAGCAAAGGTTATGGCTGCCCAATTGTCAGGTACTCGTGGCAGCGTCATTCTTTCCCGTTGAAATCTATCTACGAACTCTCTAAGCAACTCTGAGTCTCTTTGCTTGATTTTGAAGATATGTTCCATTCACTTTTCAACTTTTTGAGCTCCCGAGTGTGCTTTGATAAATAAATCTGCAAGCTCAGCAAACGAATTTATAGAATTTTCAGGTAAAAGAGAATACCATGTTAAGGTCCCTTTAGTGAGTGTTTCACCGAATTTTTTGACCAGGACCGACTCAATCTCTTGCTTAGTCAAATCATTGCCCTTGACACCTGTTGTGAATGCAGTAACGTGATCTCGTGGATCTGATGTACCATCATACTTTGGAATATCAGGCATCTTAAACTTCTTTGGAATTGGGAGGGGAGCAGCACTTGGCTTCCATGGTTGTTGGGAATATTTATCTATATCTACTCCCTTGATCACGGGCGGTACTCCAGGTATTTGCTCTATGCGTTCATTTTGCTCCTTAAGCTGTTTCTGCAAGGTTAGTACTAGATTTTGTAAATCAGAGTTAACTGGATTACCTGGGTCTCTCTCTTGTATTTCACTAGGGGTTCCACCGCTGCCTGAATTAACCAATCCTGAACGAGGATTCTCCAAAGTGTTGTTGTTTGGAGTAGATGTGGGTGGAACAGTAGGTAATTGGCTAACAAAAGCTTGAAGAGCTTTATTGACTTGAGAGGCAATAAGTTTTTGCAGAGCCTCATTCATGGTTTCAACATTTTCGAATTGAGCCTGTCCATCTGTGTGAGATCCATCAGAAGTACCTTCACGAGACCGTCGTGGGGAGCCTCGTGGAGAACCTTGTGGAGAGCCTCGTGGAGAGTCTCCCTGAGGTTGTTGGATTGTTTGAATTTCTGGGTTTCCTTGAGTGTTGTCATTGTTGTTCGACATGATTTTTGCAATCAAGAAAATTAAGTTGAGATATACTTGATTATCAGGTTCCCGGTAACGGAACCAATTTGTTTAACCAAAAAATAGGATTTTAGTCAAAGCTAGAATTTAGAAGAATCGAGTTACAGATAATCGAAAAAGTAAATAAAGAAAGAAATTTTAGAGTAACCAAGTATGAAAGCTGGTAAATCAAAGTATATTCCAATAGTCCCCCTTTAACAGATTACATATTCTTCCTTTTATAGGTTCCTTTGAGAACTCCTAGAAACATACGTTACGCCTAAATCATGATGAGGCTATTACGAGCATTTAATGATATTAAATGTTGCGTTACATAATCATTGTATAAATTCCTTAACGGCTTTAATAGTTAATGCCGTATTTCTCCTTTTTCTTTAACTAGGTTCATTCTTCTCTTTGCCCGTGTTCGGATAAGCTTGAATAGGAACGGGTGAAGTTAAACAGGAACGGGGCGTTGGATCTCTCGTCTCGTGCCTCTTTCTTTTCATCCTGTAACTGTTCACAACCTTTGAATTATGACTGTTCATAATTTATTGACCATTCCACGTGTTATGCCACGTCAACGTGTATATGAATACAATTTTCCCCAATACAGTAAGACTAAACAAACACAAAATTAAACTGATAATTACTTCTGAATTTTAACTGTTGAAACACTAGCTAATCCTTCTGCATTTTTAATATTCACACTTATACAAACTCACAAGTAAATTAGATGGAACACTCATCAGCTAGGTCAGCTATAAGCCCAACTTCAAAACCTAATCCATGATACCAAACCACTTGGAATGCAGACCCAACAAGGCTATATGAAACATGACATTGGATTAACATTCTTACTTCTGCATTTTAACCATTCAAACCCACACCGATTGATTGAGCATTCCGAATACCAATTCTAAGTTTAAACATATTCAACATGCCATCCAAAAGTAGATCAATGCATCCTTTTACCCTTTGAAGCAACCTAGACCATTTCCTTTTCTCTTACCATGATTTTATACATACTAAACTTAAGAGAAACATTCAGCCACCCAACTTCATGAACATCGCAGCATCAAACACCACCAACATGTGACAACAATTTAAATAAACTACATAGCAGAAAATGTCCAATGCAGTCCACATTACAAGCTTTAATATGATGGAATGTAGAGCCTAAACTGCTGATTCTACCAAACAAATTGTTCTCCCAGTTTTCATGAGGGTCCCAAATTAGATCCAATAGTAAAAGCTCATTTATCCAAGCCAGAACTCAATTAGGCAATATAACACATCAAATTAAAAAGAACAAATCAAAGTAACACGACTGAATCAACAAAATAAACTAATGCTATGCTTTAAATTCCTGCTTTTCATTTCATTCTTCAAGTCAACTACACAAAACAATTGAGGCTCAAGAGCATGTACCAAAATATAGCAAAAACAGGACCAGAAACTCAGCTTTGAGATTGGGAAGAAACAAACAGCAGCAGCAGATCAACAATGAGAAGCATCAACAGGAATCAGCTCCAACCCAGCAATGGAACAGTAAACCAAACAGCAAAAACTCAAACCAAAAATTTTAAAAATCCAAGGCTCAATCCATTTTAACTCAGGTGTAGAAATGTGAAGTTCTTTAGAAATTCTAGCTAATAAAGAGGATCAGAAAACAGAATTTGAGCTGTTTTCAACAAAGAACTGCAGGCAATTCAAGGTTATTTCAGAATTCTTCAAAGAAAAGCAGCCGTTTCAATTTTCAGGATCTTTCTTCTCTTAATTTCTGACTTGAGCTTGAAGAAAAGGTGCCTTTATAGGCAAGGTATTAGCACAGCAATGCTGAAAATAATTTTGCATTTTAAACCTTTTGAAATTTTGATTTTTGCTCACATACCCTTAATGTAAAATTCAGAATTTCAGTTAGGTCCTAAGAACAACCTCCTGGAAGCTTCCTTCGGTCAGTTACAAGAGATTCTCTACCTAGATTCCTAATTTATCCTTCAATACCCCTGTTATTACCCATTGAAACCAGACCAGACATGGGTCAGACTGACCCAATTCAGAATATTATAGGTCTGTAAATCCAAGTTAAATCCCCTTTTGGGCTCTTAATTTTCAGAGCCCAATTCAAACCAACCAGAAATTCACAATTTTAAGGATTGACCAAAATTTCCCAAAAGAAAAACCTGAGAACCTTTTAAAATGAAGCTAAAAACAAGAGAGAAAGGGAAATAAACCAATTAACCAAACAAATAAACTAAACTTATTATTAAGCTAGTCATGCAAAAAGACCATACGGCAAAATGAACACATAACGAAAGAAATAAAACAGAAAAGGAGATAAAAATGATCTTAACTGAAAAAGAAGAAGAAAAATGCAAGAAAGAAGAAAGAAAAAGCGACTGAAAAATACCTAAAGAGACTGGACGGGCATAATCTGGAATCCAACTCCTCGAGCCTTTGATTTTGGCCGAAATGGGCTCTAATCATGTGTTCTCTAATGAAAACACATGAATAAAGCCAATTTTGACTCCAAATTTTCAATAGGCTACTGATTTAGGTTTTGGGGATTTAGGGTTCGAATCTTTGATTTAAGATTCGAGAAGCTCTGGCAAGATTCGAGGGAAACGGAGTGAGGATTTGGAATGAGGGGAGGAAGGGGATGCTATGGTATAAATCGGGGCCAATTTGGTGGTGGCGCCACCACCGGAGGACGGCGGAATCATGGGGCGGCGCTAGGGTTGGTGTTGAAGTCTCTAAAGAGGAAATGAAATGAGAGAGAAGGATTTGGGGGGGTAACGTTCAGACACTTATATATTAAACAAAATCGCAGTTCCGGACCGTTAGATCAAAAGAGATCAGCGGTCCTGATTTGGGCTATCAAAACGGTGTCGTTTGGTTTAACTGTAAGGGCAGACCGAGTTTTGTAACAGTTTTTGGGCCTGGGTTGGCGGGTATAAGGGCACAAATCGATTTGGGCTTGGAGAGTTTTAAATTCTTGGCCCAAAATCCAGTTCTTTCAATCCTTCTTCCTTTTCTTTTATTTTAAAAACTCTTTTTCTATTCAAAATTAAAAATAAAAATCTAAATTAATTCCTAATACAAATTACCTGCTAAATTAAATTAATTAACTCTAATAATTATCACACCTAATTAAAGACCAAATTAAAAGAAAACTAACACAATTCAAAGCTAAAAATTAAAAAATGCAAAGTAAATCTTTATTTTTTTGTGATTTTCCATTTTTTATGAAACACTACTTCACTAATTAATCTAAAAATATAAAATTAAATCCTAGATGCAAATGCAATATATTTTTGTATTTTTTTTGAATTAAATTAAATTAAACATGCACTCAAAAATGCAAATAATCAAGAAAATTCTACAATAATTCCTAAAAATAACAAACAATTAAAAGGAAAAATCTAATTTTGTGAGTTTTGTAGGAGCAATTCATGTGAGGCAAAAATCACGTGCTCACAGTGCCCCTCTTTGCTCGGAGACACGAAGGGTTTTCGGGCAAAGATAAAATGAACAATTATGAGGAATTTTTGCCCGTTTGACACTCCATGAGAAGCATTTTTGAAAAGAGTCTGACCGAACCTTGCTTCAGAGGTTGCCTACATATCCTTGGCTATAAAGGAATCAGGTCAGTGTAGTTCTGGAAGTTTTGGTAGCTGGGACTACCAGGGAGCTGTGATTTCACTGTTGCTGCTGCTACTGCTTGCTGAACTCCTTATTACACCAAAATGGAAAATAAAAAGCTAAGCTAGCTAAGCCTATCAACTACGAGTTACAAGATTCCTATCTATAAATCTCTTGAAGCTTGATCTTGAGTCTTAGATGGTTCTTGCTGTGGACTCCGATCTGAATCTTGATGCTCGTTAGTTGCAACCGCTAGTTCATTCTTCATCTTTTGGATCAAGGCGGGACACGCGAAGCTTGTGACTTCAATCGAATTTTGAGCAGTCCGCATCCTTCTCCACTTCAGCACTTTGAGTTCACTTCTTTTTGGTCCTTTTCTTCTTTTCTTTATTTGGTATTGAGACTCATTTTTTGGTCATCCCGAATCATGTGCCTCGAAGTCAAACCTGCTTAGACACCAACACAAATGAACGAACGAAATTTTTCTGCCCCAATTTTCACTAGGAAAATTTTGTGAGTTATTTGCAACACAAATCTAAGCTATTTCTTTATTGAAAGCAAATGAAGTCAGGATTGTGTATCCTTGGGAATAGGGAGTGAAGCCCTAAATTAGGAAGATTGCCAGGTTATGCTGGAAAAATGATCGGGTTATGCCAGAAAAGAAAAAGGGTCCTTGGATTATGCCGGGGAAATCATCAGGTTATGCCGGAAGAAAAGGAAAAAGGTCCTCGGGTTATGCCGGGAGAAAAGGAAAAAGGTCCTCGGGTTATGCCGGGGAGGTCCACGGGTTATACCAGGAGAAAAGAAAAAAGGTCCCTGGGTTATGCCGGGAGAAAAGAAAAAAGGTCCTCGGGTTATGCCGGGGAGGTCCACGGGTTATGCCGGGAGAAAAGAAAAAGGTCCTTGGGTTATGCCAGGGAGGCCCACGGGTTATGCCGGGAAGAAAGAAAAAAGGTCCTTGGGTTATGCCAGGGAGGTCCACGGGTTATGCCGAGGAGGTCCACGGGTTATGCCGGGAGAAAAGGAAAAAAGGTCCCTGGGTTATGCTAGGGAAGTCCACGGGTTATGCCGGGAGAAAAGAAAAAAGGTCCTCGGGTTATGCCGGGGAGGTCCACGGGTTATGCCGAGAGAAAAGAAAAAAGGTCCTTGGGTTATGCCAGGGAGGTCCACGGTTATGCTGGGAGAAAAGAAAAAAAGGTCCCTGGGTTATGCCAGGGAGGTCCACGGGTTATGCCGGGAGAAAAGAAAAAAGGTCCATGGGTTATGTCCGGGAGGTCCACGGGTTATGCCGGGAGAAAAGAAAAAAGGTCCTTGGGTTATGCCGGAGAAAAGAAAAAAGGTCCTTGGGTTATGCCAGGGAGGTCCACGGGTTATGCCTGGAGAAAAGAAAAAAAGGTCTCTGGGTTATGCCAGGGAGGTCCACGGGTTATGCCGAAAGAAAAGAAAGAAGGTCCTTGGGTTATGCCAAGGTCCACGGGTTATGCCGGGAGAAAAGGAAAAAGGTCATTAGGTTATGCCAGGGAGGTCCACGGGTTATGCCGGGAGAAAAGAAAAAAAGGTCCCCGGGTTATGCCGGGGATATCTAGGGCATGGGGCCCTATGTTGGAAAGGATGAAACTAGAGATTGGAGGCTCTATGCTACCATGCTTTTGAATTTTTCTTCCTCTTTTTTTCATCATTCTTCATTTCAATTTTTTTTAAGTTTAAGAAAATGAGAAAAAATGCAGGAAAGAACTTGAAGGAGACTTCCCTTTTGGATTGATTATTGTTGCAGAGCTGTTTCTAGCCGTTGGGCAGTTTCTTTTGGTTGCACCTGCTTCTTGCAAGGTTGCTTTGAATTGCACCCGTTTCCTGTTTTCAAACAAAGAACAATTGTTAGTTTGAAATGGTGGTTGGTTTTGTGGCCTTGATTGTTTCGATCACTTGATCTCGGCCCAACTCTTTTGGTGAGAACCCCTTGCTGCTTGCTGGCTTTTCTGAAGATTGATCTCTTTCCTAAACCGAGGGACTCAACTTTTCCAAAATTTATCGTGACGACTCTCCCGTATGGGGCTTTGGTCCATTCGCTTTATTCTGCCTCTTGGGGCTTTTGCCTTTGCTCTCTTTCATTTTCAATAACTTTGGGTTTCAGAGCATCGGCCATCATGGCCAGTCGGGGTCGACTTGATGCACTCGCTGAGGCTGGGTACTTTCTTTGGACCTGGATTTTATTAAGCGGGACCCTGTAAAAACCAATCTTGCCACCTTTTATTTGTATTAGTTTCGGAAACAGAGTTAGATCGAAAAGGATTCAAGAAAAAGTAAACAAAGGACAAGAAAATGAATTTAAAGAAAAGTGTCCCTTTCGGGGAGGAAAGAAGGACTTATCTGGGGGGCATGCAGACCTCAATAGACATGACATGCCTCTTGGACTGGGTGCCCGATCTGCACACACTATCCCAACTTCTCATAAACCACATTGCGACCCGTGTTTCAAAACCGAGAAACCTTGTCAGGACTCTTTCAATACCAATGGTGGTGAGGGGTTTCTTCTTTTTGATCAACGGCGCCCTTTGCGGGTTTTCGCCAATCGACCTCTCTCATTTCTCTTCTTACCATCGCTTTATAGTGCTCTTTTATGAGTTTTCACTAACAAGACTCTCTCATTTTCAATTTCTCTGCTCACTGTCGACTTATGGTGCCCGTGGGTTTTCACCAATAAGACTCTCTCATTTTATTTCTCTCATCCTTGTTGCATGGGTTCCAAACAACTGCGTTCTATGATTTTGAAAACCTTTTGCCGATTGATCGAAAGGACTTGAACAAGGTGTGTAAAATAATTGGATCGAATTACAACTTTGGAACCGTTCAAGCGGGATCATCGCCGACCAATATAACATCTGCCCCAGTTTCACTTTTTGGGGGGAATTTGGATTTTTATTTTGGTGTGACTGAACCCCAGAGAGGCTGCCTATGTATCCTTTCGGAATCAAGTCGAACGTAGTTCAGGAAAACATTTTGTTTTTTTATTTTCTTTTGTTTTCTGTTTTTTTTTTTTGCTTTCTTTTCTTTTTTTTTTTTTTATTACTAAGCATCTTCGGGAGAGATTTTTCCCGAGGTGGACAGCCGAAAGAATTTTTCCAAGACTGTTAGATACAAGAACAGAGGCCTCCTAGCTCAGCGGGACAAAGATCTGGCGGATTCGACAGATATTCCTTGATTTTGTCAAAAGCTTCTTGAACATCGTACTGTCCATAAAATACAGATTGTTTGCCGCATCTTTCTTCAAAAACAACTTGAATATGGGTTCACCACGTGGATGTCAACTGAGTAATGAAACTGCTGATGTAGTTCAGATCTGGCAATAATCTCATCAGCAATCCTTCTTGTTCTCGGAGGAGGCAAATCCGAATAAGACTTTATCTTGGTTGGGTCTAATTCGATGCCACCTCCGACTGACTATAAAATCCCAAAGAGTTTGCTAGACAGTACGAAGCACAAAGCAACATCTTGGACTGTTTAGCTTCATCAATATTTGCGGTAGCCCGCTCAAAGAATTTCCTCAGTCCCGAACATGGTCGTCCTGAGTCTTTGATTTGTAATCATATCATGCCACATACACCTCTATCTCTTTGTGCATCATATCATGAAAGAATGGTCATGTCATGGCCCTCATGTAGGTTGCCGCCGGCATTTTTCAAAACCAAAAACGGCATGACCCTGTATACAGTACATGCCGCCAAGGTGTGGTAGCTGTCTTCTCTGGCATCTTCTTTATCCATCAACACCTGGTGATATCCTGCGTAACAATCCAGAAGACTGTATCTCATGTTTGGCCGCAGTTATAAAACAAGGCATGTGAAATGTTTTTGGCAAGGGGAAAGTTATCATTAAGACTTGCTTTGTTCAGATCTCTGTAATCTACGCACACTCAGGTTTTTCCGTCTTTCTTTGGCAATGGAACTACATTGGCTAACCATGTGGTCTACCGAACTACTCAGATAACCCCCGCTTTCAACTATTTTGTGACCTCTTCTTAATCTTGTGCACCGATATAGTTTTAAAATTTCTTTCTTTGCTTTTGCTGGACAGGGGGATAATGGGGTAAGTTGGCTAACCTGTAAACAACCAAATCGACACTAACAGTCCTGGCATGGTTCATCAATAATGACGAAAGCAAAAAACATCTTTGAATTCAACAATAGTTTTGGATCAATGCGTCCCGAGTTTTCTCATCTGTGTGAATGCCTTTATCTTGGTTTCGCCTGACTTCTTCAGACTAAACCCAAATGACCGGTCAGTTATCATTTAATTTCGGGCTTTAGGTTATCGAAAATTATTCCAATTCTTCGATTTATTTTCCCTAAACAAGCCTCTTCTTCATCAATATTTTCGATTCTTGTTCATTAATTCACAATTAGACCGCGTCTGGATCTGGGCATGACGTCCGCAAGCCATGTCATGTATCACTTGTAAGCCGATTATTAGAACTGAAAGAAGAATACAAGAGGAGAAAATAAACAAAAATCAGGGAAAAGGAGTGTAGAGAGATATGAGCGATGAGAAATATTATATAACTTTCATTATCAAATTGAATTTGAAGATGAGACAGGGAGTTTACATGTTGGGGATAATATAAAGGACAGGAAATATAAAGAAGTATCTCGGAGCGTTACATACCTGAAATAACTCTGATGGTAGAAAGGGTGGCAGCGACTGGTCTACGGGATTCCCCCGCCTGATTTGGGAACGGAGTAGCTCCATTTTGCAGTTTGGCACTAGTTCCCATGTAATAAGCAACCTCAGCGGTGCTTCAGCCTTCCCCTGGTTGGACCATGTGGAGTTCATAGAGCATGCCTCATAGCCTCCATAAATTTCTTCAATTTCCTTGGTCGTGAAGGCCTTATCTTCCTCTCCCTCATTGTACTTGGGCCTGACAAAGGTTTTATAAAGATGCGGAATCGGCTGAGGCAAGACCCACATGTCTTTCTTTCTTTCCTATGCCC
>NW_017670638.1:166944-228752 GCF_001879085.1 Nicotiana attenuata
TAACCATGATTTTCCATCAGCTGATGTGGGTTGGAAACCTACCCCAAAGAACTTCTCACAGGCAGTCAAGGTGATAGGTTCAGTAATTCCTTGCAGTGAAGTCCCGAGCCCCTTCCTGGGTTTGTAGCCATGTCTGGTCATTTCTATGGCCACCATAATTGATGCATTTGAAAGAAAGGGTTGGGGTCAAGGTTTTCCTTCTTCAAATTGGTCTGCGACCACCACTTCAAAAGCCCGATAAACTATATGTTCACTTCCTTCTCTAGCTTCAAGACACGGGACTGACGGGTCCCGGTAAATTGACTGCTCATCTTCCCCATGAACTACAATCTCCTGATCTTCATGTTCGAATTTCACCATTTGGTAGAGAGTAGAAGGCACAGCCCCTGCTGCGTGAATCCATGGCCTTCCCAAGAGGAAATTATAGGAGGTATCCATGTCCAAAACTTGGAAGGTCACTTCGAAGTCCACCGGGCAGATAGTCAGAATCAGATCAATCTCGCCTATTGTATCTCTCCTTATGCTGTCAAAAGCACGCACACAGATGTTGTTGGGTCTGATTCTCTCAGTGCATATTTCCATACGCGGTAGAGTTGAGAGTGGGCAAGTATCTACCCCAGAATCACCATCTAGCATGACCCGTTTCACATAATACCCTTCGCACTTCACGGTCAGGTGAAGGGCTTTGTTGTGTGCGGCCCCTTCCGAGGGCAAATCACTCTTGCTGAAAGAGATTTGATTGATTGCAAAGAACCTTTCTACCATCCTCTCCAATTGTTCTACAGTGGTTTCAGTGGGTACATATGCTTCGTTGGGAGTTTTGATCAACACTTTTTTATGTTCAGTTGAGTTCATCAGCATAGACAAAAGAGAGACTTGAGCAGGGGACTTTCGAAGCTGGTTTATTACCTCATAGTCTGTCATTTTCATTTTTTGGAAGAAAGCCTCTGCTTCCTCAGCACTCACTGGCTTCTTAGGTGGGAAACGCTTCTTCGTGGCATTATTCACTTCCTCGAGATTGAGGTACTTCTCAGTTGGGTTATTTTCCTTAACTTCTCCCAAGATCTCTTTGCCTTTATAAGTTACTACTGATTTGTTATAGTTCCATGGCACAGTGGTGGAATCTGTCATGGGCCTTTGTGGTGTGCGACCAATAAGCACGGGCTCATTCATCCTTGGTGGAATTATTGGCCCCCGCATCACGTAGGTCCCCTTGGGCACATACATTTGAGCTCCCTTGTTTAGCTCAAACCTCCTAGGAGGACTCAATGACATCTGATCTTTCTTGCGGCCTCGAGGGACATAGAGAACGACATCTTTGGAGGGCGCTGCCCCAGTTTTAACTTCCACTTCCTTTTCCGTCTTCTAAGGGGTGGTTTTGCTCTTTTTCTCCCCCTTGTCTTGTTTCGGGACAACTTTTTGTTTCTTTTCCACGTCGGCTATGGCAATGATGGCTTTTAGAGTTGGATCAAAATCTCTATCCTCGCAGATCATTCCAATAACCGGCCCGTTGTTGTGAGCCGGTAGTGGATTGTTGGTTACATTAGGAACATCTTCGTCCCTTAGCACTATTCTCTTTTGTTCTATCAGATCTTCCATAGCCCTCTTCAAGGTCCAACAATTATCTATATCATGCCCTTCTGCCCCTGAATGATAGGCACACCGGGTGCCATGTCGGTAAGAGGGTGACTCTGGGTTTTGCCTATTCGGAGGTACAGGTTGCAACAAACCCATTTGGACCAATTTTGGGAATAGGATAGAATAGGACTCACCAATGGGTGTGAAGTTTTTTCCTTGGCGGCTCCCGGGCACGGAAGTTGTTCTGTGGAGGTCGGGGATTGTAGGAAGCTTGGTAGGGAGGTTGATTTCTGGGAAATGGAGCTCTGTTCTAGTTAAATTGTTGTTGTGGCCTGACATAGGGTTGGGCATTCATCACTGTGTATGGATGAGGAGCATAAGCCACATCTTGGTGGGGATAGTAGTGTTGTGGGGTTCTTTCAGAGAAAAGAGATCTGGGTGGACGGGGTTTTCTTGCACTCGAAGTTGCCATTGCTGTTTCTTCCTTTTTCTTTCGATTTGCTACTCCTCCAGACCTGCCCTGGATGGCTTGGGAGGTAGCCCTTATAGCAGACTGACTCAAGATTCGCCCTATTTTCAACCCATTTTCAACCATTTCACCGATTTTGATGGCTTCGGCGAACGGCTTGCCCATTGCAGACATCATGTATTGATAATAATCGGCCTCTTGGGCTTGAAGGAAGACGCTGACCATCTCTGTTTTGTCCATGGGAGGTTTAACTCTGGCAGCTTGTTCGCGCCACTTGACAGCATACTCTCGGAAGCTTTCCGAGGACTTCTTCTTTAGGTTTGACAATGAATTCCTGTCAGGAGCGATGTTAATGTTATATTGGAACTGCCTGACAAAGTCCCGAGTCAGGTCGTCCCAGATGTGCCAGCAAGATATCCTGATCCATATACCATTCTGAAGCAATACCGACCAAACTTTCTCTGAAGTAAGCCAAGAGCAGCTCTTCTTTTCCGCCCGCTCCCTACAGTTGGTTGCCATACCTTTTGAGGTGGGCAAGGGGATCCCCATGCCCGTCATATTTCTCAAACTTCGGGGTTTTGAAACCCAAGGGTAGATGTACGTGTGGGAACATGCACAGGTCAGCGTAAGATACGCTCTTTTGCCCACTCAGATCTTGTATATTTTTTAGACTTTGCTCCATGTTTCTCATATTTCTAGTAATCTCCTCTTGTTCAGGGCTTTTTGCGGTTTTCTCCTGCCCTGCGGTAAACTCGTACCGAGGAGGCTGAGGGTAGGCATTGGTAGTAAACTGGGTTGGTTCCATTGGGAAAGATGGTGCTTGAAAGGTGAAAGAGGATGGATCGAAGCTAGGCCTGGGTAGAGTAAGTTGTGCCGTAGCTGAACAAAGTGGCGCGGTGAATATGTTTGAAGCAGCACCTGAAGTTAATACCTGGGGGCGAGCCTCAGAAGGTGTTCCCACAAAGTTTGCGGAAATGGTAGGATATCCCAGTGGGGTATTTAGATAATTTATGGGGATGTTGGAGGTCCCACTTGCCCTGGGAAAAAGCTCGGGGAATATAGGAATTGCACTTAGTGGTTCTTTTCCGTTTTCCCAAGCGTCCCACATTTCTTTCATGCGGAGACGCGGAAATCTATTTTCCTCGGCAACTGCCGATTCTGAAGTTGGGATGCCCGAGATCGGGCTATCATCCGTAATAGGAACTGTTGGCAAAGGCATTTCTGAGGACATTTCAACGCTTCCTTTCGACCACGTGAAGTATGGATGCGAAGCCAGACTACCACAAAACCAACCACCTTACTATAAAACCTGGGCTTAACAGTAGACAACAAACTGGTCAGTTTGGAGCAAATAACACATAGGTAATCGCACATTTGGGTGTGATGCACCTATACAGTTAAATGTGTTTCTACGTGTTTCGCAACGATGCATGTTTCATCCCGGCCTTAACTAACTCTTTCAGTATGGACCTCTTTTCTTCATCTTTGTTTCTCCCTAATCACTCTTGATTTTTGTTTTGTTTTTGCCGCTCTTTTATTTTTGTCACTCTTTTTTTTTCTTTTTTTTCACTCTTTTATTTCTTGTCGCTCTTTCTTTCTCTTTTTTTTTCACTCTATTTTTTTTCAGTTTATTTTTCACTCACTTAATTTTATGGCTATGATCGAATCTGGTGGAGATTGACTATGTATCATGACCCCGCATGAATCAGATCATTACGTAGTTCAAGAAAATAAATGCGGAAAATAAAGAAACAATTTTTTGGGAATTTTCAATTTTCATTAATAAAACTGCTAAACTTTTCTATTACAAAAGACTTCGACCTACTCATTTCTTGGAATTTAAAAAAAAACTACAAACAGACTCAAAAAAACCTTTTAAACTAACAACTGAGATACAGACTCAATAAATGAAAAATCATGAATACATTAATGCTTCAACTCTTGGGGTCCGTGGGACATCAATCGGTCTCGCCACGGGCCTACGTGCGAGATCCCCTTGAAGCCGCTCCAAATCACTATTATTTGGCGAACAAATGTCATTACTGCAGCAAAGAAAGTGGTTTGAGTCATGTCCTCACATGCTTGGCATTTCATGATGATGTAGTCGGCAATGGCTCTAACCCTCTCTCGGACAATACCCTTTTCCTGAAGCAGGCATCCGATTTGCTGATTCCGAGCTTCTAGCACCTGAGTGTCACGCTGGCTTTGATTTTGCAACTGTTGTATATCTTCCTCCATCTGGGCCATCAAAGAATAACAATGTTCCCTATCGGCTTTAAAAATCCTATCCTGTTTGTCCGCCTCATTTTCAAGGGTGGTTAGCTTTCTCATCAGATTGGTAATTGTCCCCTCGTATTTTCTCTTCATTTGTTGCATAAATTGTACCCACCCTTCTGCATTCTTTGCCAATTGGGCTCGGACTTTTGCTAAATTGGCCTCAAACTTTTCTAGGTCATCTTGACACTCAAGTACTTTCTTTCTCAGACTGCTTATAAGCCTTTCATCCGCTCGGCTCCTTTCCAGGTTTCTAGCAGCTATTCTCATTTTCTGGATTCGAGCTTTGAGGGCTTCATTTTCCTGAGTTAACTTTTTCTTTTCCCCTTCATCTGTGCAAGTTTGGATACTATTGCCAAATTTGAGGTCCCTGATTTGTCCCTCTAATTTACTTATTTTGGCCCTATAGCTTTCTTCTTTTGCCAACCAGCCCCACTGTTCCTGCGAGTCATTAGTGAATTGTTGAACATGAGGTCTCTTAGCAGGTCTCTCAGGAATCTGAAACCTTTTACTGAACCAAATAATGTACTTGGGGTCTACCTCACCTCTAGCCAGATCCCACACCATAGTCTTAGGTTCGAGAAATCTGCACTCATTCCACACTTGGAAAACTTTTCCTTCCGGGAATACGGCCTTTGGGCCTAATTTGATGACATGTCTACTCAAATCTTTGTCATGAGGAACGGTTTGAAATCTGCCCAGTTGGTGCAGAACCCTGTGAGGAGCATACGGCTGGATGCTCCAGATGCCCATCAGGAGAAGATAACACATTTCGGCTGACATGTATATTTCTTCGGTGACAGGGAGCCACCCGAACGCCCACTCAATCTTATCAGAAGTTAAAGAACTTAAGTGTGCAAACCAAGCTTCGGTACTCTCAGGAAATTCAACACCCACCACTCGGCTTTCAAATTCTTCGATGCAATTCAAATCGGTCATACCGTAGTTCATATACCCGACACGGTGGTAGAGATGTTCCTGTATCCACAATTGTAGTAGTAAGTTGCAGCCTTGAAAGAATTTCTCCCCTTCTCGACAAATGGTCAAAGCTCGGTAAATCTTAGATAAGATCATGGGAACCAAGGTGCCATTAACTTTCTTGATTGCGACATCAACCATTCCCACTAGGCCCAATTCTATGTTGCCGTCTTCTCGTGGACAGATTACAACACCCAAGAATGCTAGTATAAAAACCAAACCCCGCCTTGCCTCCCATTTATCTTTATTTCCGGCATGGGTTAGACCAATATTCGGTGCTTCAAAACCTTGGGGGTTACCATAGCGTTGATACAAGAACTGGAAAGTGCAATACCCTTTAGACAAATTCCCATCCTGAATATCTTGGCTAATACTCAACATGTCCAGAAATTTGTGGGGAGATACCGGTCTTGGTGACACAGGGTACCGACTTTTAAGGTTTCCACTGAGGCCGGTGTAACCCGCAATTTCCTCTAGCGTGGGTGTGAGCTCAAAGTCAGAAAAGTGAAACACATTGCGAGTTGGGTCCCAAAAAGGTATCAAGGCTTTAATCACGTCCAATCTTGGCTTGATGTTCAAAAGTCCGGTAAGACCACCCAAAACCTTTACCACAGTTCCTCTACTGCCTTTCCCTAAATTGTTCCACCACATGTGGATCTGTAAGGGGATCTCTTTAAGAGTTGGGAAGGGTTCAATTTCATCTGTGCTCATCTTGCACATTTATTAGGGTGATTTAATTAAAATAAAAATTATGACTCAAGAAAAGGTTAACACTATATTTTTCAAAATTTTCATAAAAATCCGACTTTGCAAATACGGCCTTTCAGCACTTCGGGGAAGAAGATTTTAAGGCTATGTTCACTAACCGGCCAAAACCTTAAAAAATGACCAAAGGTGGTTGTTCATGCAAAAATGGCCTTCCGGCACCCTTTTAGGGACATTTGACTATTTTAGACAAGAATGACATCACATTACTTATTTATAATAAAAATAAAATTTTTGTTCTTTTTGGGCTATTTTTGCAAAAAGGGAAGTTGGACCCGATGGGGGTTGCCTACGTATCCCACATCCCATGAGAATCAAACTAGCGTAGTTCGGGCAGATTTGACAAAATAAAAAAACACCAACTATTTTAAAAACAAGATTTTCTTTTTTTTTTTTTAAATTTCGGCAGAGTTTCAGTACATTTTTGGACATTGGTTTTTTCAAAAACGGGCAATGATCCCTCTTAATCCTCACACTGACTCTTCTTTTTCCAACTTTCTCCTATTATTCATGAGCCGGTCAACATGCAAATCCGAAGCAAATAAATGCACAAGTAGCAAGTAGGATGCATCAGGATGGTCTTTTCATTTCGGGTACACCTGTCCTAGACGGACTCAACCCCTGTATTCAGTCCCCTAAGTCAAATGCATGTGATGCAAACAAGCGTTACTACTAGGGATCCGACATGAGGCTTTGTTATACTAGGTTTAAAAACCTAGGTTTATTGTTCTAGACCTGGCTTACCCGAGCGAACAACTCGAGCCGAGGGGGGGCAGCGTACCGGGAATACATAAGCTTCACCGGCTTTGCAACTTGTCCGAACCTCGTTCTAAAATTGGATATGACTATAACAGAAGAGAATTTACACGAAGTGCACCCTTCCCAGATGATTTAGAAGACTCAGAGATAGGAGAGTTTCTTAGCAGTTTATATACAGTTCACACAATATCAAAGCGGTAAAAAGCGGCATTTAACACATTAGGCTTAAACATGTAAGAAAAAATCAGATAATAAGTAAAGCCAATTACAACAGCTATTCTAAGCTCGAATTCTTAAACCCTGAATCGAAGTTCTGGGTTTAATCCCCAGCAGAGTCGCCAGAGCTGTCACGCCTCTTTTTTACACACCCGAAAGTATATATAAGGGAGTTTTTCCAATTTAAGTGACATTATTCGAAATGGAATTATTTATTCATTTTTTGTTTAGAGTCGCCACCTGGGATGGTTTGTTTTCTGGTGTCCCAAGTCACCGGTTTATTTTAAATCCCAAATCGAGGAAAATTCGACTTTCCTTTTGAAGTCTGCGAACCAGAAATTCTGAATAAGGAATTCTGTTAACCCCGGGGAAGGTGTTAGGCACCCCTGGATTCCGTGGTTCTAGCACGGTCGCTTAAACTATCACAATTGGCCTATTATCTGACTTTAATATAAGTTTTAGCCTATGGTTCAGTTACAACTTATTAATGCTTTTAATTAATTTTAAGAAGATTTCAACGTCATCTAAAATGCGTCTTTGGACCACGCCACATGAAATGCACCCGCAGATAGATTTTATTTAACGTTGTTGAGATTTAGATTTGGGTCACATGAAATGCACACCCGAGTTTAGGAAGGTAATTTTTAAAATAGCGCGCCTAAAGCAACTACGCACTTTCAACTTTGCGAGGGTCATGGAAATTTCAACTAAATGGCACGCCTCAATTTCTAAGGATTAAAATTAGTCAAGTGAGGGCCATGCATTTTGAGATTTTGTTTGGCACGGCGCACCTCAATTTATTCTAACCAAAAGGTTTCTTATTCTAACCAAAAGGTTTCTAAATTAGCTTATGAGGGCCATAAATTATACATTTGGCTAATATGGCGCACCTCAACCCATTTTAAAGAGTCTGGTTAATTAAGAAAAAACCTAAAGGAATTCAAATTACCTTCTATGCTAAAAGTTCAAACTTAATGAAAGAACTGTATTTTTATGAAATGAAACAGGTCCAAAAGGCAAAACAATTCATTCGCAAACACCTTCAGGCTTGGGCCCAAATGAGCCCAATTCTTGATAGCAGCAAAGGCGTCCATGGCATGGCACACAGTCTGAAGTGGGACTTTTAACCATTGGGCCAACACTAAACCCAATATTCAGAGCCAAACAATTATGCAGATTCAATTAAATGCCAACCAAGTAAGACTAAACAAACACAAAATTAAACTGATAATTACTTCTGAATTTTAACTGTTGAAACACTAGCTAATACTTCTGCATTTTTAATATTCACACTTATACAAACTCACAAGTAAATTAGATGGAACACTCATCAACTGGGTCAGCTATAAGCCCAACTTCAGAACCTAATCCATGATACCAAACCACTTGAAATGCAGACCCAACAAGGCTATATGAAACATGGCATTGGATTAACATTCTTACTTCTGCATTTTAACCATTCAAACCCACACCGACTGATTGAGCATTCCGAATACCAATTCTAAGTTTAAACATATTCAACATGCCATCCAAAAGTAGATCAATGCATGCTTTACCCTTTGAATCAACCTAGACCATTTCCTTTTCTCTTAACATGATTTTATACATACTAAACTTAAGAGAAACATTAAGCCACCCAACTTCATGAACATCGCAGCATCAAACACAACCAACATGTGACAATAATTTAAATGAACTACATAGCAAAAAATGTCCAATGCAGTCCACATTACACACTTTAATATGATGGAATGTAGAGCCTAAACTGCTGATTCTACCAAACAAATTGTTCTCCCAATTTTCATAACGATCCCAAATTAGATACAATAGTAAAAGCTCATTTATCCAAGCCAAAATTCAATTAGACAATATAACACATCAAGTTAAAAAGAACAAATCAAAGTAACACGACTGAATCAACAAAATAAACGAATGCTATGCTTTAAATTCCTGCTTTTCATTTCATTCTTCAAGTCAACTTCACAAAACAATTGAGGTTTAGGAGCATGTACCTGAATATAGCAAAAACAGGACTAGAAACTCAATTTTGAGATTGGGAAGAAACAAACAGCAGTAGTAGATCAACAATGAGAAGCATCAACAGGAACCAGATCCAACCCAGCAATGGAACAGTAAACCAAACAGCAAAAACTCAAAACCAAAACTTTTAAAAATCCAAGGCTCAATCCATTTTAACTCAGGTGCAGAAATGTGAAGTTCTTTAGAAATTCTAGCTAATAAAGAGGATCAGAAAACAGAATTTGAGCTGTTTTCAGCAAAGAACTGCAGGGAATTCAAGGTTATTTCAGAATTCTTCAAAGAAAAGCAGCCGTTTCAATTTTTAGGATCTTTCTTCTCTTAATTTCTGACTTGAGCTTGAAGAAAAGGTGCCTTTATAGGCAAGGTATTAGGGCAGCAACGCTGAAAATAATTTTGCATTTTAAACCTTTTGAAATTTTGATTTTTGCTCACATACCCTTAATGTAAAATTCAGAATTTCAGTTAGGTCCTAAGGACAACCTCCTGGAAGCTTTCTTCAATCAGTTACAAGAGATTCTCTACCTAGATTTCCTAATTTACCCTTCAATACCCCTGTTATTACCCCTTGAAACCAGACCAGACATAGGTCAAACTGACCCAATTCAGAATATTATAGGTCTGTAAATCCAAGTTAAATCCCCTTTTGCGCTCTTAATTTTCAGAGCCCAATTCAAACCAACCAGAAATTCACAATTTTAAGGACTGACCAAAATTTCCCAAAAGAAAAACTTGGGAACCTTTTAAAATGAAGCTAAAAACAAGAGAGAAAGGGAAATAAAACCAATTAACCAAACAAATAACTAAACTTATTATAAAGCTAGACATAGCAAAAAAGACCATAACGGCAAAAATGAAACACATAAACGAAAGAAATAAAACAGAAAAGGAGATAAAAATGATCTTAACTGAAAAAGAAGAAGAAAAATGCAAGAAAGAAGAAAGAAAAAGCGACTGAAAAATACCTAAAGAGATTGGACGGGCATAATCTGGAATCCAACTCCTCGAGCCTTTGATTTTGGCCGAAATGGGCTCTAATCACGTGTTCTCAAATGAAAACACATGAATAAAGCCATTTTTGACTCCAAATCTTTAATAGGCTACTGATTTAGGTTTTGGGGATTTAGGGTTCGAATCTTTGATTTAAGATTTGAGAAGTTCTGGCAAGATTCGAGGGAAACGGAGTGAGGATTTGGAATGAGGGGAGGAAGGGGATGCTATGGTGTAAATCGGGGCCGAATTTGGTGGTGGCGCTGCCACCGAAAGACGGCGGAATCATGGGGCGGCGCTAGCGTTGGTGTTGAAGTCTCTGAAGAAGAAATGAAATGAGATAGAAGGGTTTGGGGGGGGGGGGTAACATTCAGACACTTATATATTAAACAAAACCCCAGTTTCGGACCGTTAGATCAAAAGAGATCAACGGTCCTGATTTGGGCTATCAAAACGGTGTCGTTTGGTTTATTTGTAGGGGCAGACCGGGGTTTGTAACGGTGTTTGGGCCTGGGTTGGCGGGTATCAGGGCACAAATCGATTTGGGCTTGGAGAGTTTTAAATTCTTGGCCCAAAATCCTGTTCTTTCAATCTTTCTTCCTTTTCTTTTATTTTAAATACTCTTTTTCTTTACAAAATTAAAAATAAAAACTTAAATTAATTCCTAATACAAACTATCCTGCTAAATTAAATTAATTAACTCTAATAATTACCACACCTAATTAAAGACCAAATTAAAAGAAAACTAATACAATTCAAAGCTAAAAATTAAACAATGCAAAATAAATTATTTTTTTTGTGATTTTCCATTTTTTATGAAACACTAATTCACTAATTAATCTAAAAGTATAAAATTAAATCCTAGATGCAAATGCAACATATTTTTGTATTTTTTCTGAATTAAATAAAATTAAACATACACACAAAAATACAAACAATCAAGAAAATTCTACAATAATTCTTAAAAATAACAAACAACTAAAAGAAAAAATTTAATTTTGGGAGTTTTGTAGGACCAATTCATGTGAGGCAAAATCACGCCCTCAAATCGAAGAGCGGTAAAGCAGGCGAGGGTCATCATGTCTGCTTACTGACAGAGGACAGTGTGGTCTTTCCAATGCTTTTTCTTGCCCTCTTATGCCCCTGCAGTTGCTGCTTTTGTTTCTTGCAGAGAAATTTAAATTGGTAATTTCGAAGTTTACTTTGACGGTCATCGCTGAACTGGTTTTCTCTCTCTCTTCGTTTTGTTTGGAATTCCTTTGGTTTCTACTTCTTCATTGTTTAATCAGAATGACAGAAAATTGGGGTTTTTGCTGGATTGTTTGCAGTTCCATATTTGCTCCATTAAAATAATCACATGCTTGAAAGGTTAGTTTTACTGTTCTATCTTTTTTCCTTATATGGGTTAATCTGATTGTTTTGTTTCATGGTTCTTCTTGCTTTGTTATTTGAAATTCTGTTGTAGTTTTATGTTGATTTTGAGTAAGTCAAAAAAAGACTTGAAAAGAAATTGGGGTTTCCGTCGGCTATTTGACCATTCACCGTTTTCGTTTGTATTTGAAGGTTTTGTCATTTCACGAAGAGTTTTAAATTGGGGATTTCAGAAGTGATGAACCTGTAACTTCCTTTGATTTGAGCTACAATTTTATTTCGTTTTTCTATTCTGAGTTTACATGAAAAAAATGAGTTGGTTCTTTATTGTTTCAACTATAGGGATCTGGTTCTTCTGATTTCCTCCCCCATTTTTTTTATTCCCTACTCTTTTGCTCCATATATCCAAATAGAAATGGTGGTATCCTTATCATATGGTTAAAGTGTTAGGAGAAATTTTTGTTTCATATTGATGTATCCCCATACAGTAAAGAGTTGTGGTGCTTTTTCATATTTGTCCATACAAATTGGACTTTATGTCATACATTTTAAGATGTGTAAAAAGCTTATTGCTTTATCAGTGTACGAGCGACATTTGAAACGATTATACCTTAAGGAAACTACACTGGTGCATTGCAACAAGAAGGAGGGAATTGTAAATCCTTAGTGGAAAAACTTCCAAAGATATTACTTTTGGCTCATTTATAGACTATGAGGTTCCCATGTTCTTTGCATCAAGTTTTTATGGTTGTTAATTGCAGATTGAACATTTTGATGATTTTACCCTGGCCTCTTCACGTAAAAGATACCCTTTTCAACCGTAACGATTTTTTGTGTTTACTTAGTCTGTCCTCAAAGCTTTGACCATCAGACCATGATATCTATAAGGGCATAGAATCTGAGATAGAGACAGTTTGCTGGCAGTGGTTGGCCAATGGAGCAAAGAGTTTATTGGTATAATTTGTTAACTTCCTACTTCATCTTTTTACATTTTGACTAAAAAATGCTCATGCTACTTTTGCATTCGAGTGATTTTAAATTTCTTCCTGTTAATATGAGTGAAAGTAGGGCACGTGTCAAAGTCAAACAATGGAAAAAGATTTTTGTGCATACATATAAAAAGTAGGCAAAATGGCTTCCTGGCCACTTAAACTTGTCGGGTTTTTTAAAGCCGATACATTAACTTTTTATTTTCCCATTTGAACACTCGAACTCATTTTTTCCGTAACTAATAAACACATGTGCACGTGTATTACACATACACATACGTATCCATCCAGTCAGCAAATGACCAATGGATGTCTTACACGTCAAGGGCGCGAAAACCCTAACCCTGGTCCCCTCTTTCATTCCATAGACCAACCCCCCCCCCCCCCATTTTAGCCTCTCTCTGACAAAACCTTCCTCTATTCATTCCAGAATTTTTATGATCGGAGAAGGTGAAAAGAATTTTAAAAGTGAGGAGAACATATGTAAGGCCCTTCTCGCCATCGATGAACTCTCCATAAGTTCCGGAAAATCTCGTCGAGAACGACACTGATGTGCTCATCGCCGAAGATGACCCTAGGGTTTACAACAACCACCAAAGCTGCCATTTCCTCGCAATTAAGACCCGCATCGCCATTTGCATAAAAAATCTAGAAGATTCTTTTCACCTTCTCCGATCGCTAAATTCCAGAATCTTCCACATTTTTTTCACCTTCTCCAACATTCAAAAAGGACTTGTTTATGGTGGTGGATATGGCGTGAGGTCAATCGTGCTGGATGAACTTCCTAAATCGATCATAATCATTCACCCCCCTTCCAAAATCGATCATAGTCACTCACTTGTTTTTTGTTTTCGTTTATTATTTGTTAATCTTGTTCTGATCGAGCTTCGTATGGTCCAAGTGATACAAAACTTATCTTCAACTCTTCAATGACTAAATATACAACTTTCCACCATTTTCACGGTCTGAAAAGATGAAAAAAAATGGAAAAAAATTTCACATAAGAACAACTGAGCTCTCTACTTTTCAATTTTATAGCCCATATTTCAATTTACAACCAACTAACCCAAAAATAATAGGCTAATACTCAACATTCAACTCCAATAGGTTCTCCAAATTACTATTTAATTTTTAAAAAAGATCGTTCAAGTTTTTAAGTTATCTTTCGAATCAGTAACTGTGACTCAATTATTAGTTCAACAAGTCAAAGCCGCTTGGATAGTGACAATTAAATTTTTAACAAGCTTAAATATGTGGGTTTAAATTCCAAATTTGATTTCGTGAGAATTTTGGAGTGGGTATTATTTAAACTTGTTAGAAATAGTATAAGGAGGTTGTATATAAAATTTGAAGTAATTTAATGGAGATTTGCACTGGTTTTGACCAAGAATTGCAACTGAAAACCGTGGAAGAAGTTCGTCTACAGACGTTGTATAAAGGTGTATAAAAGTGTATAATAGTGTATCAGATGTGTTTATACACTCATATACACTATTATACAATATTATACAAAAAACTGACTTCGTCTTCTTCCTTGCGTCTTTTCTGAAATTTAACTCAAATCTTGCTCAAATCTACTTCAAATCACTTCAAATTTAAAGCTTGAACTCCTTTTGATATTTGAAATCAATGGAACACCCAATCCAAACAATTAACGAAATCAAAGATCATATTTTCGAAAGCAAAGCTTTGAATGGCCTTCAATGGTGGACCTCTACTTTTCAATTTTCTTACATTGCAACCAGGTGACACATGTAGAGAAGCAGAAAATACTCAGCCCCTTGAAGCATATGTAGAAGATATGAGAAGAAGAGAGAGTAGCAATGGTTGTGAGAATACATATTTAACTCCATAGCTTTTAAAAGCAATGATTGTAAGAACACATATTTTGAATTTGTTAGTGCTTTCAAAATATGTACAATATGGGCTAGGTAGGGTAAAACTTAAAAACATGGGCCATTTTTTGTTATGGTGTGAAGTCATGTGTATTTTCATGTAATTCTTTCAAAAAAAAAAATTAAAAACGGAGCTTCAAATTTTACAAGGAGGAGGAATGGAGCTTCAGATTTTTAAAAATGGAGGAAAGGGGTATTTTGGAAGGAATGAATAAGAAGACAATTAAATACAACCCATTTTGTACTGTTGGGCGTTGGGAAGGGGGCTTTCACGCTCCTGTGCGTCGTGTTCCTCACGCGACCTGCTGATTAGGACCAACTGACGCCACATGGGCATGGTCAATGGTCAAATGTGTTTATTAGTTACGGAGAAAATGAGTTCGAGTGTTCAAATGGGAAAGTTAAAAGTTTCTGTATCGACTTTTAAAACCCCGTCAAGTTTAAGTGGCCAGAAAGCCATTCCGCCTAAAAAGTTCAAACAAACATGACTAGAAGTTGACTAAGTAGTGCAGTAATGGGCGAGAGGAATATATGTTAATTTACTATATCAATTTTTTGTTAAAGCACAGATACAAACGGAAGCTAGAATTAGACTAGAAGATATACCAAGTACAAGGAGAGCTCATAGATGTAGGCATTTAATTTCCAGATTACATAACTAGAAGGGTTGTTCCTATTTTGAGGCCTAGAGAACTATGGCACCCTTCTCGCTCTATTTTAGGGGAGCTGAACAATAGTATTGAATATAGTTGAGCATTTATACCATTCTCTCAGTTATTAGATGATAACTTGGAAAGTGAAAAAAAAGAAGAGAAATAGGACTAACTTTTGAATGATTAAAAGTTGAATAGCTGGAATGGAATTCCGTGCTCTTACAGTAATATTGTGTTAGGGAATTAATGGATTTATGTTCTGAGGTGAAATTATGTATGTCGTTATACTTATATATTAGTTCTCTTCCTCTGCTCTTGATAAAGGCCTGGCTCTTTATTAGTGATTGTTCTCTTCCTCTGCTCTTGATAAAGGCCTGGCTCTTTATTAGTGATTGTGTATCTCTTTGCCCTATTATGCATTTACTTGGACAGTGATTGCAAAGCAATTGCGAGCACAAGTTGCAAAGTAGGAGCAACTGATTGGGCATCTGGAGAATCTAATTCTCATGTACTTATAGTGGTACGACATCTATGATAGATGAATGTGTTAATCATATATAGCTTTGTGTAGACATTCTTCACTGAGAGTTTCATTGGAATACTTACATGTAGCTTATGCTGTTATAAGTCTTAGTTTAAATGTCTTGAAAGATTACACAAAGTAGAATTTACTTAATTTCGAGATTTCATCAATCAACAGCTTCAATCATAATGTGATAAATTCAGAAGAGTTTTTCTTTAAGAAAAAAAGACACATTCTACTGGTAGTGTGTGCATATATGTTGGTAATGTTGTCTGTGTTTTTCCCTTTGCGTTTTAGTGACATTGGTAATATTGATCACACTAAGTAGAATATTGATTTTACCTGTTCTTTCGGCAGATTTTACTTCATCATTTTCTGCACAAGAATGGGTTGGATTTTTCACAGGGCAGGAAACCAGATGAAGTGTTGGTAGCTTATGGATTCAAGTGAGTGTTAACGCTATAGCAGAGTTCATCTATTTTATTTTTCCCTTATTAAATTATGGACTGATTAGACTATACATAATTTTTCAGATTTACATTCAATAAAAGTTAGGATAGCCACCTTCAGACAATCTATAAATGTGTCGACATCATTTCTGTCTTATCAAGTATTTAGAACTATATAAATAGTTACTCTTAATTGCATTCACGCTGTTTTATATAACAATAATTTCATGTTGATTTAGCTGCATGTACTAAGAGAATGGCTTCCTGGAACAGGCTTTGGTGCCCCCCCGCCCCCGATTCAAATAGAACCTTCTACATTCATGGTCCTGTCCATATGTTGTTGCTGATTTTAACTCTGAAAAAGTTTTATTTTTGATCTTGCACTTGCTCAAACCTTCTGTTCCATGTAGCCTTATTGCTGGAATTAGATACTGGATAACATGGCTTTTTGTGGCTTTTCATCATTTGAAGTGTCATCAGTATCAACAGTTTCGTCAAGATGATGGCTTTACGGGATGTCAGCATGATTAGAAAGTTAAACCATCTGGTGGAAGTTCTGAAGTTTATGCTTTGATAGTTCTGCAGTTTATCATTCTCGTACTACTCTTCCTACTTTTCTTTTCTTTTTTCTCAACCCTTTACCCTTCTTTTCTGGAAAATCTCCAGTTATGCCATCGGTGTTAATACTTCTTCTTTTTTTCTCCTTAAATTAGCTGTTTTCTGGCCATCCATAATGTTGTCACAAATAGTTTCTTGAAAGTCCTACAACATCATCTCAAACAATTCGGAAACCTTGGCTATCCGGTTACTCAGAAACCACGAGGCACACAAGTGTCAGCCTTCAAGCTATCACAAAGTTGGAGTTTGTGCCGGTAGTTGGAGATGTGGTGCTTTCGGTGGGGATCCTCAAGTTAAAGTGAAGTCTCATGAGTAGACTTTTGTTATATCTTCATAACAATTTCATGAGTAGGTTTTTGTTATGCGCTATCAGATACATGATCCCCGTACCTCCTTTACTCACTGGGGGAGCAAAAAGTAGTTACCTTTAGCCCGGCCTTCCTTATTAATTATTGATAAGGTATCATCATTATGAAGGTTGTTGCTACACAAAAACAATTCTTTTTCACATTGAACATGAGAGGGAAACTTGAACAGTCAAAGCGCTTGGGTTATATAACTGTTTTCCATTTCACCACAGGAAACTTATGTAGAGTGTTGCTGCCTTCCAATAAAAGTCTTCTCATTTCTTCTGGCTGACCTGGGACTTTTCCTGGAATTCGGAAAAGACATCAAACAGGTTGGGATACTATCCAACATTCTTTTTGTCGAAGTTACTCTCTCACCTGGCGTAGTATTAAGGGTGGCAAACGGTTCGGGCCCAGTCCTAAACGGGTCTCGCGGGCCGGGCCTAAACGGTCCGGTTCTAAGTGGGATGGGCTTAAGCGGTCCCGAGCTTCGTGGGCTTTTGGGTGTAACCAAACCGGGACCACGAACTAATGGTCCCGGGCTATATATATTCCTACTTATTAGAAGAGGGAACACAGGCACCTCTCCGTCAACGTGCGTGTTCTCAAAGAACCTACTATAATTAAAACGTATAAAGTAACTGTAAATTTCAATTCTAGTACTTTTTATGATTTAACCCTCTTAAAATACCCAATAAAATTAGAGAACTAATATAACTACTACAAACTAGTATATGCTCTCATTTGTCCGTGTGTTTGTGAGAGAGAGAAAAAATGGAAATCAACTAGACATATAAGACAAACAGCGAAATATTAGAATTTTCATAAACGAGCTGATAAAATTCTACAGAACCTAGTAAAAGGATAACAATAACATTAGTTATCATTCAATTGAATCGCTCAAAAGATAAGCCCAAAAAGTTCCATATTTTTCAGAGGACAGTGAATTACTGAGTTAATCATCTAAGAGAAACAAAACAAACAAATGAATTTCGACAATTCAATAGGAATACAACAGATTTGCAAAAACATATAACTAATCGGAAAAAGGGAAAGCACGTGTATGCAGCTTAGAAAAAATATGAGAGAATTGAAATAAGAAAGGAGAGAGCCTTACGATGAAAGCGAAAGAGAGAAGAGATGTCCTTCTAGCAAAAATTCAATAATCAAACTTGCTCTCCTTCAATTCCACCATTTTCACTTACCTATGTGAAAATTGGGAAAGCAGAATTCCAAAGATAAACATCAGTTATACAAGTAGACCACCACAAGACTTATGATTGAGAGAGTTCAAGTACTGTTAACCAACAGTACGAAGATTTCACATTTCACCTGGATTTAGGGTTTTGTATTATATAGGGATAAACGAGGGTAGGATTTGCAGCAAGTAGCCCATTTCAGGGGTGCTACTTAATATTTTAGCCGAACATGGCAAATTTCAGACCTGCGCTCCAAACCTGCACCAAAGGAGAGAGCAAACTACCACTACTATACTACCAATTTCAATGTTCAAGCTTCTAATTGAACCGGGAATTGAAGAGGTTCAGTTACATAACCAAACTTGGAAAACGGATAACAGAAAAATGTTTAATATTCTGTTGGATTTAATATTAATATTCTGTTATTAAAATAGATTTTTAATAATATTATTGTTAATAAAATACTATTAATAAATAAATTTGATCCAAAAAATTAATCAATCAATCATTTGACCAAAAAAGCCAAATCCGAAGTCAAGCGACGACGACACGAGGCTTGCCTTCTTCTCAACTCTTTAAGAGCTAGAAGAAGAGCAATTGCTTATATACCCATCAAAAACCTCTTCCTCTTCCAATATGGGACAATGTATCTTTGACAAGGGAGGAAACTTAAAATTTCACTTAAAAATTTCATTTTCCTTCATTTCCCATTCACCCTCGTTTAAGCCATATTAATGATTAAAACCCCAACAATCCCCCAAATGAATGGGGAATGGCTATATCACGAAAATATGCATGAAAAATTGTGTGATTTGCAAGCAAGGATTAATTGCATCTGGATAAGTAGGTTTCCCTTTGAACTTTTCGTAGTGAACTTATGTCGGATATACTCGGTCAATCAGTAGATTTGATATCTTTGAACCGTCGAACTTTGGTGTATACCTAGACAACCATAAGTCACACAACCAACCCTTAACCGTCTTTGATTCTCATTGTTGTGTTCGTTTCAGCCATGAATACCGCTTGGTTTCATAAGTGCGTAGAGAAATGACCTTACAAAATTCTTCTTAAAGCGGCTAACACTTCACACTTACATAGGTGATTCCTAAACGTGTCATCCCGTAGATACACTATTTGATATACCCCGTATCAAATTTAGAAATCATTAAAAAACCTTAATGTTTTATCCTTGGTTCTTAACATTGTCTCCTCATGAGAATGGACCAAAATTTTAGTTAACAATGTTGAACCGTCATTAATGACTTTGTTTGATCTCCTTGAACCTAGATTTTGGGATCTCCAGTCTTCTAGGTTAATGACTTGTTCTCGGCCATAGTCCCATTCCCCTTGATGATTTCTCACTACCTCTCTAGTTAGGCCTTTTGTAAGTTGATCCAACACATTATCGCTAGACTTTACATAGTCAATCGTGATAATTCCTCTAAAGAGTAATTGCCCAACGGTTTTATGTCTTCGTCGTATATGACGAGATTTACCATTATACATAACGCTCCCAGCCCTTTCGATTGCCGCTTGACTATCGCAATGTATGCACATTGGTGCCAACGGTTTGGGCCAAAATGGAATGCCTTCCAAAAAATTCCGAAGCCATTCAACTTCTTCACCGGCTTTATCTAAGGCTACGAATTCAGCCTCCATTGTAGAGCGGGCAATACAAGTTTGTTTGGATGATTTCCAAGATACCGCTCCTCCACACATATCCACTTGTGGACTTAGAATCAGTTGAACCGGTGATCCAATTTGCATCACAGTATCCCTCAACCACTGCAGGATATTTATTGTAGTGCAAAGCAAAGCCTTGAGTATGTTCTAAATATCCCAAAACGCGTTGTCTATACCTTTTGACTACAAGTCCTGCCTTAAATTTATCAATAGTGCCATCATCTTTCATTTTCCTCTTAAAGATCCATTTAGAACCCAAAGGTTTATTTCCAGGAAGAAGATCAACCAATTCCCATGTATGGTTGTTCAATATGGATTATATTTCACTATTGACTCCCTCTTTCCAAAACAATGATTTCGAAGACGACATAACTTCTTTAAATGTTTGAGGCTCATTCTCCAATAAGAAAGTCACAAAATCTGGTCCAAATGAAGTAGACGTTCTTTGACGTTTACTATGTCTTGGATCCTCTTGACTAAATGTACTTTCTTTTATTTCTTCCCGAGGTCGTTTAGATCCTTCACCAATCGACTCACATTCCTTTTTATACGGATATATATTTTCAAAGAATTCAGCATTATCTGATTCTATAACCGTATTATTATGATGTTGGGATTTTCTGATTTATGAACCAGAAAACGATATGCTTTACTATTGGTCACATATCCTATGAAAACACAATCAACGATTTTCGGTCCTATTTTTACCCTTTTGGGTTTAGGAACTTGCACTTTTACCAAACACCCCCACACTTTAAAATAATTCAAGTCGGAAAGGAAGGAAGCCCAACTTGAATATCCGACATAAGTTCACTACGAAAAGTTCAAAGGGAAACCCACTTATCCAGATGCAATTAATCCTTGCTTGCAAATCACACAATTTTTCATGCATATTTTCGTGATATAGCCATTCCCCATTCATGTGGGGGATTTTTGGGGTTTTAATCATTAATATGGCTTAAACGAGGGTGAAAGGGAAATGAAGGAAAATAAAAATTTTAAGTGAAATTTTAAGTTTTCTCCCTTGTCAAAGGTAGATTGTCCCATATTGGAAGAGGAAGAGGTTTTTGATAGGTGTATAAGCAATTGCTCTTCTTCTAGCTCTTAAAGAGTTGAGAAGAAGGCAAGCCTCGTGTCGTCGTCGCTCGACTTCGGCTTCGGCTTCGGCTTTTTTGGTCAAATGATTGATTGATTGATTAATTTTTTGAATCAAATTTATTTATTAATAGTATTTTATTAATAATAATATTATTAAAAATCTATTTTAAT
The DNA here is from genome assembly GCF_001879085.1 of Nicotiana attenuata. NCBI lineage: Eukaryota > Viridiplantae > Streptophyta > Magnoliopsida > Solanales > Solanaceae > Nicotiana > Nicotiana attenuata. The sequence continues at coordinate 188,007 of NW_017670638.1, forward strand.
AACAGAATATTAATATTAAATCCAACGGATATTAAACATTTTGCCGTTATCCGTTTTCCAAATTTGGTTATGTAACAGAACCTCTTCAATTCCCGGTTCAATTAGAAGCTTGAACATTGAAATTGGTAGTATAGTAGTGGTAGTTTGCTCTCCTTTGGTGCATGTCTAGAGCGCAGGTCTGAAATTTGCCATGTTCGGCTAAAATATTAAGTAGCACCCCTAAAATGGGCTACCTGCTGCAAATCCTACCCTCATTTATCCCTATCTAATACAAAACCCTAAATCCAGGTGAAATGTGAAATCTTCGTACTGTTGGTTAACAGTACTTGAACTCTCTCAATCATAACTCTTGTGGTGCTCCACTTGTATAACTGATGTTTATCTTTGGAATTCTGCTTTCCCAATTTTCACATAGGTAAGTGAAAATGGTGGAATTGAAGGAGAGCAAGTTTGATTATTGAATTTTTGCTAGAAGGACATCTCTTCTCTCTTTCGCTTTCATCGTAAGGCTCTCTCCTTTCTTATTTCAATTCTCTCATATTTTTTCTAAGCTGCATACATGTGCTTTCCCTTTTTCCGATTAGTTATATGGTTTTGCAAATCTGTTGTATTCCTATTGAATTGTCGAAATTCATTGTTTGTTTTGTTTCCCTTAGATGATTAACTCAGTAATTCACTGTCCTCTGAAAAATATGGAACTTTTTGGGCTTATCTTTTGAGCGATTCGATTGAATGATAACTAATGTTATTGTTATCCTTTTACTAGGTTCTGTAGAATTTTATCAGCTCGTTTATGAAAATTCTAATATTTCGCTGATTGTCTTATATGTCTAGTTTCCATTTTTTCTCTCTCACACACGCACACACGGACATATGAGAGCATATACTAGTTTGTAGTTATATTAGTTTTCTAATTTTATTCGGTATTTTAAGAGGGTTAAATCTTAAAAAGTATTAGAATTGAAATTTACAGTTACATTTATACGTTTTAATTATAGTAGGTTCTTTGAGAAGGTTAGAACTCAGAAAGAATATAATCTGAAATTGTATTTAAATTTCTCTAGCTTAACCGCTATTAGCGTCTGGGAATTGCGGAATAATTGTGTTTTGGGATGGAGGGAGTAGCAGGGAATGCTTTTGGGGTTTACTTGTTTGGATGTTTCTCTTAAAATTTGCTTAGGTTTTATATTTAGATCATTGTTCAGAAAAGCGCCCGCTTCCTCGCTTTAAGCGAGAAGCGAAGCGGAGCGGGAGGTTGGGCGCTACTCCAGTTAAAAGCGGCTCAGGTAAAGAAAAGCGCCCGCTTCTCTCTAAAAAGCGAGAAGCGGTGAAGCGGAGCGAAGCGGAAGAAGCGGTCGCTTTTTGAATTAAAAGACCTAAAGTCTTTTTTCAATTAAAAGACCAAATCGCTTACTTCTGTTCCAGACCCAGTAGTTTCTTCGACTTCTTCAGCAGCAAACTAGGGTTCTAAACCAGCGATTTCTTCCTCACTAAAACTAGCGATTTCTTCAAGCAAACTAGGGTTCTTATTTTCTTCTTCAAGACTACAACATCTTTCAAGTTTTAACGGGTATGTTTTGCTTTTGCACTTTTTATTTTCATTCTTCTTCTTTTTCTTTTTCTTTCTAAACGTCCAAAAAGCACCGTAATGCTGGCGAATTTTTTTCAGAAAAATTCTGCCCAAATTCTGCCATATTTCTGCCAAATTATATATCTTTATTTTGTCCCTAGTTGATGAAGAAGATGAAATTGAAGAAGATGACGAGCAATATAATAATGATAGTGGAATACAAGAATTTGACAATCTTGTAGAAGAATAGGATGCTCATTTTGTGCTTTAATGATGCTACTCTTTAGTTTTTTAATTGAAGTATTGAACATTTGCTTACAATTACATGTGTTGTCTATGCCGTATTTATTTTAATTTTTTTTTTTATAATTCCGCTTCACTTAAAAAAAGCGGGCGCTTCGCTTCTCGTTTTTCGTGAAATGGGGGTTGTCGCTTTTCCTCGCTTCACGCTATTTTTAACACTGATTTAGATGTAAATTTCAGATTTTGCGTTTATTGCTTATTGGTCTGTTCTATATTCATGAATTACCCCCATAAAAGGGAGCTCAACGCCTCAACCATCAGAATTTATATAAGATGCAGTGTTGTCAAAGGCCTAAAGTGAGGCTCAACTCAAAACACATTGAGCGCTTCGTCTTGCTTTGTGGGTGCTTTAGTGTCGCATCAAAGCTCTAAGACATACTTTTCTTGGCACTGAGTGTAATCCTGAAAAGACCACTTTATCGTGATTTTTTTTTTCAATTTCTTTGTCCATATAGTGTTTGTTATTCATGCTTATAATGATTAGTGTTGGACTACATGTATATTTTTATTTTTTCTCCCGTTGCGCCTTTTTTCATTATAGCCCACGCTTTATTTGCGCTTTGCGCTTATAGCCCCAACGGAGCTTAGAGCTTAGTTGCTCTTTTCGCCTTTGATACCACTGAGATAAACTATTGCGCAGTCTTTTTTTCCCTTCCATTCTTCATGGCCAGAGAGGTATAAAAACTGGGTGCAACTGCAATAAATTATACGTAGGGGTAAAGGTCATCATTAGCCAAATGTGTCCAAGGCAACTTGTTGACGAACTTAAACCTAAATGAACTGAACTCCCTTGTAAGTGTTGTTCCCTGAGATTGCTATTTTACTCTCAGAAAAGCACTGATATATTCCTAAATAAATGCTTAAGCATAACTCATATGGATATCAAGTTTTTGTTAGTGTTCTGTATCTTTCTCCTCGCCTGGACATGTTACGATCGTGTTCTAGGGCTGATTATTGCAATGACAATTTATGAATAGTAGTGGTTGGTATCTTTCATGTGTCTGCTGAAGGCATCCGAATAAAAGGTCATTAATCAAGTAAAGTGACTTTTTATCGTATAACAGGTCTTTGGAAGTGTTATATTAGAATTCTCATATTCACACTGTAATAATTTCATTTTTTCTTGTAGGTCCTTAAATAACATACATATTTCAAACATACTCGGTCTGCTTCATCTCAAGCATCTTGAGAGGAATGGCTGCATCAGCAGAGACACTAGCTCATGACAAGCCTAACCCAGCCGAAGACTGGACAGTCGTATTGCCTCGGCGTGGGAAACAGAAAAGGAATTTTCATAAAGTTATCATCCACGAACGGAAAGAGGAAGAGGAAATGTGGACTCCGGCAGATATCGAGACCAATCCAGAGAGAGAATCTAAATTGATGCAGAAGATGCAAAACTGCATAAAGAAACTTGAGAGCTCCTCCTTCTGGTTGACATTTTCTGATCAGTTACAAACCCCTGAAATACTGGATCAGGTTCTAAAAGCTGTGTGCTCAAGAGGAAAGATGTCGATGGTAATATATGGAATTGGTAGCATAGAATCATATGAGCCTCCTAGATTACAGCTTAGTCTTGCAATTTTAATGAAAAGAATGTTTAACTGGATTGGAGAGGTAGAGGTATTTGATCCAGTGATCTCTCTGGCAGAATCTAACGTACTGGCAGCTCTTGGCTGTTCTGTCCTAACAGTAAATGAACAGGGTCGACGGCAAGCTTTAAAACCTATGATGTTCTTCATGCCACATTGTGAAGCTGAACTGTATGACAATCTTCTGGAGGCAAATTGGAGGCCTGATCTATTGAGTAATATTATATTGTTTGGAAACAGTTTCGAGGCATATGAGCAACACTTGTCAGTGTGCAAAAACCTTACTCTTGCTGATTCTAGGAAGCATATCCTGGCAATCAGGCAGTTCGTAAAAGAGCATGCAATCAACTCTTTTTCAGATGATTTTTTTCGAGCGTTCCATGGTTCGAGTTGGCATTTTTTTAATATTGATCCTCATACAGATTTATCTGATGCTAAACTATGAATATCAAATTTGTATTAAAATGTAGGAAAATTCTCTTCTTCACCTTTTGTTTTCTGGAATTAAAGCCTGCTGTTAAGCTCAACATTTTTTTGGTTAGGTCCGGTGTTGGCTGAGATGCTGCTTCATTGATGCATGATAGTTCCTTTATGTGCATGCCTTTGAAGATGCCTCTTTGACGTGTCCAAATGAGATATATTCAAGATTTTATAAAAAGCCTGGCATTGGGCCCGAGCGAAGATCGGGCTACTCACACTAGTATATATATGTCGGCCTAAGCCTTGTTTTTTTTTAAATTTTTTTTATCTAAAGCATTTTCTTGTAAATTATATAGCTCATATATATGTATATATTTATATATATATATATATATATATGTGTGTGTGTGTGTGTGTGGGCCTGGCCTATTTTTAGGATTTTTTTTTCATAAGGCAATTTCTTGTAAATTATATAGCTTATATATATTATATATACTATATCTATATCTATAATATGCGTATATACTATATAAATTGCTTATATGTATATATATATATATATATATATATATATATATTAAAGATGAACTCGGCATCAAAGTTGCAAATTAAAGTTTACATTTAATACTTCAAATTAAAGTTCAATGCCTTCAACATAACACTTCAAATTAATCTAACAAACTAAAACATTAAGCATAATATGTCTAATAATTTTAAAATAATACAAATTGTCTCAAATCAACTTAAAATCTTAAATACGAATGTCTGGAGAACGTGCAAGACAACTCTGTATATGCCTCCTTAAATAGCGTGTGCCCTTCAACTTTGGAGGATGAGTGTAGACTCGACCACAGTTCTTGCACTTTATTATGTAAACTTCTTCATTTTTTTCTACCACATTAAAGTGTTCCAAAACAAAGGGCGCAATTTAGAATCACCGGGCATGATTTAACTTAAATTAAGAATTTGAGTTTGAGAAATAAGAGATGAGTGAAGACCTGAAGACTTGAATACTTCAATTTGAGTTTGAGAAATTGATGATTTTGTGAGAAAAATAAAAGAATGAGGGGGTATTTATAGTTGAAAATAGGGGAAAAGTGTAATTATAAAAAGTTTGGAGTTAAAACAAAGTTGGGGGGGATTAAATGGCTATTTCAGAAAGCCCAAACGACTATTTTTGCAGGCGAACGACCATTTTTTAAATGTTGTAACGGCAAAAAAAATTGGAAACTTTTTTGTTTTAAAAAAATAGTCGTTGGGCCGTTTGAGCCCATTTAGTACCGGTTGAACCGGCCCACTTAGGACGCATCTCGGTTCTAACGGGCTTCTTCAATGAACCGGCCCACTTGGGCCTCAAGCCCCCCGGTTTAGGGCTTAAACGGGTAGGCCCGTTTAGGCCCACTACCCATATGGGCTCGCAGGCCCGGGCTGGGACTGGGCCTAACTGGCCCACTTGCCACCCTTACGTAGTATTTTGATTCCATGCTGCAAGCTTCTTCTCAAATTTTTCTATTACTCCCTGCTATACTTGTGTATTTTTGTACTTAGAACACAACGGAACCCCTAAATATGTGGTGGCAGTATTCCTGTGTTATTTCCTAAAATTTCTATCAAGTTTTGTATGTTGGCCACTGTATCCACTAGGTATATAGTAGATTTATGGAGGTTTATATGTCTAAACTTCTCCTCCATCTTTCATACGCATCATATCACATAATTTGGATGAAGGGACTATGTAAATACTTCATGTACCATGCATCTGCGCTTTAATGAATATATTCTTATGAAGGTGCAATCACTAATTTCTTCCAATCGTGTCTGCTTTATGCTCTTTGAGACATTTCATCTTGTATCCCATTTCATTTGGAATTACTGCAAAATTCTCTTTAGAAAGGGTCTCTGCTGGTGCAAATAGTAGATGCATAGGTTATTTCACAAAGCCCAAATCTGACCCAACCTGCCCTTGTTATACTATTTTGCTCAACAATTCTTGTAAGGGTTGAACTTCTGTGGTTATCTTAGATTTATAGTACAGAGCTGCCACTTCACATGATCCTTGTATAAGCTATTTAGGTACGTGACCGTATGCAGATTGCAGCTGGAAAATACGGTTTAGTGCATTCGAACCAAAACAAGAGGGGTTTCAGGAAGTTGCAAGTCGAGCTTAAGTTGAAAACTGAACTTTTTAGCTCAAGTTTTTGTTTAGGTGTCTTAACCAAGTCCATCATATGCTATTAGTAATACTTGCTCATGTTTCAATTTCAATACCAAAAAATCATGAAAGTATCTGCTGCATGACCGAGACCACAACTCTTGAGTTTAAGTGATTAGAATGAACACATTTACACAGAATACTGTATTCTAAGAACCCAATGAGCAACAACATAGTAGCTCAGCACTGCAAGTGCGCCAGAGGTCACCCCGATTTCGCTGTCCAGGGAGCTATTGACTAATGATCTAAAAAATACGTGAAGCAACATTAAATTGCCCTCTTCATGCTCTTTTAGCCATATCCGCAACTTGAGTAAACTTTTTTACTTTTCACAGCTATCCAAGGATCCTTTGTTGCGGGTTCTCATGCATCTGTGACTGCCTTATTTCATGCAAGTGTCAACCATGTTAGAGTTATCTGGTCCATGAAAGAATAAAACATGTGAAAGTCTTTATGCATCAGTTGAGAAAACTACTTTATGTTCAAGGGAAGAAGATCAATTTTTCCTTTCACAATGGCCTAGATTTAGAGAACATTTTAAAAAATACAGACTTAAACCTTTCACAAGCAAATAAAGATTTGTAATTCAGCAATACCTGATAAAGAAAAGAAAATGGCAGAGGAGGAGAGGTAGGTGTCATGGATATGGGAATTCAGGTGCTATCCTTCAGCATTTTACTAAACATGGTACGGTCTTCTTAGTTCCTTGAACTTGCAGGTAATTATTTTTGAAGAGATAGCTTCATTAAAGCTAAATAAATTTGATGCTTAGAGTTGTATCCAATATTTGGAATCACAAACCTCAATAGGATAGTAGCTGGTATTGGAGGAAACTTAACTTTCTAAAAGAGGAAATGAAGGATTGGTACCAACATAATAGATTGACCTAAAGCATAGGGGATGAGTATTCTATTTCGAACTGCTACAATGCCATCATTGAGGTGCATGGAAGACTGGAAACAGCATGACTTCTTTGGACTGTTGTAGCTTAACCTAAGCACAGATTCATAGCTTGGCTTGCTCTACAAGGTAGACTGTTGCTGAAGGAGAGATTAATCAAGCTACATATTCCAGTGGCAGATATTAATTGCTGTTTATGTGATGATAATGTCGAGGAATCTCATTGGCGCTCATTTGTGGAATGTAATTGAGCAACAACAATTCGTAATTCCCTGTTCCAATGGACTAGTGTTCACAACTCGATTGGTAACTATCATCAAGTATTAGCCAACATAAAAAGGAAGCACTGGAAGCAAGGTAAAAAGGAAATGGTAGTTGCAATGTGGGAAGCGAGTATATATCATACATGGAGGGCTAGGAACTGGAGAATCTTTAGATGGCAAACTGTACAAAAAGAGCTGGTAATTGCACAGATTAAAAAGGAACTGTTAGGAAGAATAGAAAAACTTAACAAGTCCAGGAAGATGAATCGAAGTAGGAGGTTCATACAGAGACTTTTTGTGTAATTAGTAGATTCGTTGTGAGATCTAGATCACTTTTGTTAAGTGGCGGTGCTCTTTAGTTTGTATACTTCATTGTTGTTATTAATAGTAATTCACAGTCTTACAAAAAATAACGTAAAAATTGTAGCAATAGTTTGAGAAACTTCCATGGCAAAACCTCTAGTAAATAATTGTTACATTTGATTTCTAGATATCGCAGACAGATAGATGACCTCATTGAACTTCACATGGCATGTTTGATATATGTCGTACAGTGTGTCTAGAAATATGCCTTGATTTGAAAATGCTTAAAAGGTTTTGGATGCTTGTATAAACTTTGTGCAACCTAATATTTGCTTTGGAGTTTGGCTAGTGCAAATCAGTTGATCAACAAAATGGAAGAAAAAGAAATAAAGTTTCATATTGCTGGAACGATAGTGATCCTTGAGCGTGTCTATAGATGCCTCTAATTTTAACCCATTTGTCTCCTAAGAGAATCAAAGTATAATGCAACCAACTCGTCTCTGCCTTATAGCCTGTTTGGCCAAGCTTCTCAAGAGGCTAAAAGTGCTTTTTTCCCCAAAAATACTTTTTTTCCTAACTTGAGGTGTTTGGCCAAGCTTTTTTAGGGAAAAAAGTGCTTTTGAGAAAAAACATAAACAGAAAAAAGTAGTTTCTTCCCAAAAGCAGAAGTAGAAGCAGTTTTAACTTTTCTTCTTACCTAAAATACCCTTAACAAAATATAGTATATACCAAAATAACCGTTAAACCTAATACTTAGGATATTACTGTATAAGTATTTCTTCTTATTTTTAGGATAGCTTTCTAATATATAGTGACGCTAGGGGTGAATGTTTTTATATTTGTTGAATGAATTTTAATATATTTAACTTATATTAAAAGAATTAAATACTTTTTAATTTTATTTTCATATTTTACTTAAATAAAATGAAAAAATTTATCATTGCCTCTAATAACAAACTTTTGAGATTTTATATGTACTTATAGTATTAACTATTAAGTAAATCTATTCATGTCCTTATTCGTAATTTGATACTTAAAAATACTTTTTGAAAAGCTTGGCCAAACATAAATTATTGCTCAGAAGTGCTTTTCAGAGTGATTAGCCAAATACAAACTGCTTCTCTTCAAAAATACTTTTTATTGGGTTTTTAAGCATTAATACGGCTTAAAACAAGATGAATGGGAAATGGAGGGAAATGGTTGAAAAGCATGAAGATGTTGATGACTTGTCTGCTATGCTTTCTGAATGCAACTTGGTGGAAAATCCTAAGGAGTGGTGAATTGATTCTGGAGCCACTCGCCATGTTTGTGCTGTTAGGAAGCCTTTGCAACATATGCTCCTGTTGGACCCGAAGAGACGCTTTCTATGCGAAATGCTGCAACCGCCAAGATTGAAGGATGTGGGAAGATCTTTCTGAAAATGACTTCTGGCAAGGTGGTGACTTTAAACAACGTCCTTCATGTTCCCGAGATAAGGAAAAATTTAGTCTCTGCTGGACTTCTTGTTAAGAACGGTTTTAAGTGTGTTTTTGTATCCGATAAGGTTGTAATAAGTAAGAACGAAATGTTTGTAGGAAAAGGTTACCTCACTGAGGGCCTTTTCAAGCTGAATGTAATGGTTGTTGAGAATAATAATAAAATTTCAGCTTCATCTTACTTACTTGAATCAAATGAATTATGGCATATACGTTTGGGTCATGTCAATTATAAAACCTTGCGGAAAATGATTAACTTGGAAGTATTGCCTAAATTTGAATGCGACAAATCAAAATGTCAAATATGTGTGGAATCTAAGTATGTTAAACATCCTTATAAGTCAGTTGAAAGGAATTCAAATCCTTTAGACTTAATTCACACAAATATTTGTGACATGAAGTCATTACCATCTCGTGGTGGAAAGAAGTATTTCATAACTTTTATTGATGATAGTACTCGATATTGCTATGTTTACTTACTTAATAGTAAAAATAAAGCAATAGACGCATTCATGCAATGCAAAAATAAAGTTGAAACGCAACTTAACAAGAAAATCAAAATGATAAGAAGTGATAGGGGTGGTGAATATGAATCTCCTTTGAACAAATATGTTTAGAATATGAAATTATTCATCAAACAACGGCCCCTTACACGCCCCAATCCAATGGGATTGCGGAAAGAAAGAATCGTTCATTAAAGGAGATGACGAACACATTATTGATAAGTTCTAGTTTGCCACAGAACTTGTGGGGGGAAGCCGTTCTTACAACTAACCGGATACTAAATCGAGTACCTCATAGCAAAACACAATTCTTTACATATGAAAAATGGAAATGAAGGAAGCCCAACTTGAATTTTTTTAAAGTGTGGGGGTGTTTGGCAAAAGTGCAAGTTCCTAAGCCCAGATAATCAGATAATGCTGAGTTCTTTGAAAATATATATTCGTATCAAAAGGAATGTGAGTCGATTGGTGAAGGATCTAAACGACCTCGAGAAGAAACAAAAAAAAGTACATTTAATCAGGAGGATCCAAGACGTAGTAAACGTCAAAGAACGTCTACTTTATTTGGACAAGATTTTGTGGCTTTCTTACTGGAAAATGAGCCTCGAACATTTAAAGAAGTTATGTCTTCTTCGGAATCATTATTTTGGAAAGAAACGGTCAATAGTAAAATAGAATCCATATTGAACAACCATACATGGGAATTGGTTGATCTTCCTCCTGGAAATAAACGTTTGGGTTCTAAATAAATTTTTAAGAGAAAATAAAAGATGATGACACTATTGATAAATTTAAGGCAACACTTGTAGTCAAAAGGTATAGACAACGAGAAGGTCTTGACTACTTTGATACATACTCTCCAGTTACAAGAATTACGTCCATACGGATATTAGTAGCATTAGCTGTAGTGTATGATCTTGAAATTCATCAAATGGACGTTAAGACGGCCTTCTTGAATGGAGATCTGGAGGAAGAAATCTACATGGAACAACCTGAAGGGTTTGTGGTTCCAGGTAAAGAAAAGAAGGTTTGTAGACTTGTTAAATCCTTTTACGGACTAAAACAAGCACCTAAACAATGGCATGCCAAATTTGACCAAACAATGTTGTCAAATGGTTTTAAGATAAATGAATATGACAAATGTGTGTACATTAAAAATGTTCCAAATCATATAGTCATTGTTTGCTTATATGTGGACGATATGCTGATAATGAGTAATGACAATGCCAACATAAATGCTACTAAGCGTATGCTAACTAGCAAGTTTGATATGAAGGACTTGAGAGTTGCTGATTTAATTCTGGGAATTAAGATCCATAAGACTCCTCAAGGTCTGACATTGTCACAATCTCATTATATTAAGAAAGTACTTGAAGCACTAGGCTTTAAAGTTGCAAAGACTCCAATTGACGTGAATCTTGCATTAGCAAAGAACAAAGGCCAAAGCATATCACAATTGGATTATGCTTGTGTGTTGGGATGCTTAATAAAAATCATGAATTGTACACGGTCAGATATAGCTTGTGCTATAAGTAAATTGAGTCGATACACGAGCAATCCAGGTCAATCTCATTGGATGGCAATGAAACAAGTTTTGGGATATTTAGAACATACCCAGGGCTTTGCTTTGCACTACAGTAAATATCATGCAATGATTGAGGGATACTGTGATGCAAATTGGATCACCGGTTCAACTGATTCTAAGTCCACATAGGAGCGGTATCTTGGAAGTCATCCAAACAAACTTGTATTGTCCGCTCTACAATAGAGGCTGAATTCATAGCCTTAGATAAAGCCGGTGAAGAAGCTGAATGGCTCCGGAATTTCTTGGAAGACATTCCATTTTGGCATAAACCGTTGGCACCAATGTGCATACATTGCGATAGTCAAGCGGCAATTGGAAGGGCTGGGAGCGTTATGTATAACGGTAAATATCGTCATATACGACGAAGACATAAAACCGTTAGGCAATTACTCTCTAGTGGAATTATCACGATTGACTATGTAACGTCAAGCGATAATGTAGCGGATCCACTTACAAAAGGCCTAACTAGAGAGGTAGTTGAGAAATCATCAAGGGGAATGGGACTATGGCCGAGAACAAGTCATTGTGGCGGTAACTCTACCTAGAAGACTGGAGATCCCAAGATCTAGGTTCAAGGCGATCAAACAAAGTCATTAATGACGGTTCAACATTGTCAACTAAAATTATGGTCCATTCTCGTGATGAGATAATGTTCAATACCAAGGATAAATCGTTAAGGCTTTTTAATGATTTCTAAATTTGATACGGGGTATATCAAATAGTGTATCTACGGGATGACACGTTTAGGAATCACCTATGTAAATGTGAAGTGTAAGCCGTTTCAAGGAGAATTTTGTAAGGCCAGTTCTCTACGCACTTATGAAACCAGGCGGTGTTCATGGCTGAAACGAACACAACAATGAGAACCAAAGACGGTTAAGGGTTGGTTGTGTGACTTATGGTTGCCTAGGTATACACCAAAGTTCGACGGTTCAAAGATATCAAATCTACCGATTGACCGAGTATATCCGACATAAGTTCACTACGGAAAGTTCAAAGGGAAACATATTTATCCAGATGCAATTAATCCTTGCTTGCGAATCACACAGTTTTCATGCATATTTCCGAGATATAGCCATTCTCCATTCATGTGGGGGATTGTTGGATTTTTTAAGCATTAATATGGCTTAAAAGTGGGTGAATGGAAAATGAAGGGAAATAAAAATTTTAAGTGAAATTTTAAGTTCCCCCCCCCCCCCCCCCATTGACAAAGGGACATTGTCCCATATTGGAAGAGGAAGAGGTTTTTGATGGGTATATAAGCAATTGCTCTTCTTCTAGCTCTTAAAAAGTTGAGAAGAAGGCAAGCCTCACGCCGTCTCGTCGTCGCTTGCTCAGCTCGGCTCGGCTTCGGCTTCAAATTTGGATTTGGATTTGGTCAAATGACTGATTGATTAATTTTTTGGACCAAATTTATTTGTTAATAGTAAATATTAACATCAATGTTATTAAATATTCGTTTCAATAACAGAATATTAATATTAAAATCCAACAGAACCGTTTTCAATTTTTCAGTTGTGTAACTGAAAATTAAACTTCCCTCTTCAATTCCTGGTTTATTAATTTATAAATTAACCATTTATGTTATGGCATTTATGCTATGGCTGTTTTGTATAAACAACCATTCTGAAGAGTTGCACCTCTTTAGTTTTCAGCCCAACATTGGCTATAAATACAAGTCCATTCTCTCAGAATTTTTATACGATTTTCTGAGTTCTCCTCCTCCTTTTGCATTGTTTTATTTTCAAAGAAAGCAACAGTAAGTGTGATTAGCTACCGAGCTTTGTGTTCGCTAAAACACTGGGGTTTGAAGTACCACTACACCACTGTGTAATTCGTTCTATCTTGGGAGGAAATAATCCATAACTTTGGATACTAGGAGGGGATTAAAATTCCTTAAGGAAACACTGTGAATTCAGTGGGCTCGAATTAACTTTTGTTTCATTTATATTTTCTGTTTATATGTTATTCTATTTTTTCCAAAATTAGTTTACAAATACAGTATACTAACACTTTTTTCAAAAGCACTTTTGAAAAAAGTACTTCCAAAATAAGCTGATTTCTCCAACTTGGCCAAACAGGCTATTAGGCTAATGAGCAGCGACTCTTTCGCTAATCAAAATTCTACATAGTAAGCTTACTTTGTTTCTTTGTTTAGATTCCAGTGTTGTAAAGGATAACTTTTCACAATCTCTGTCTCATAATATTTATCCTTTTATCTTATGCTAGCTTTTCTTAAAGATTTTAAGTTACATGTAGGAGTGGCAATTTGAGCCCAAACCTATTTGACCCGTTCAAGGTTGGGCTGGTCATTAATCCGCCCATTTGTTGAACTTAATCCATCTTGACCTAGCCCATTTCAACCCTTTTAAAGTTGGGCTAATTTAGCTCAAATTGATCTACGAGTAACTTTGCTAAAGTATCTTTAAAATAAATTTTTTTTGTTTGATATGTTATATACGATCATAACAAAAGAAAAAAAGTCTTATTCGATAATTAAACAATTCATAAAAGTATAATACACATTAATTAAAGATTGATAAGAGTTGGGCGGGTTGGGCTATGACCAAATGTTAGCCCAACTTGACCCAACCTATCTCAACCCAAGTTACTTTTAAGGGAATCCGCTCTTTTATTGACTCAACCCATTTTGACCCACTCAAAATCAGTCCAACCCGCTCATTTGACACCCCTAATTAGGTGCAACTGATAATAATCATTGTTTTACACCTTTTAATATAATTTAACTTATTATAACAAGTTGTGTATTATTTATTTTAGGTTATCAATTAATACAGTAAATAAAAGTTATCTTATAAATAATATGAGGGCAAACATATATGTTACTTGGTCAATGCACAAAACTTAAACCCATACATTCCTATGACACATAGGAAACCTTATTACCCTCAATGTTTAAGGTTTGACTTAATTACACTTAGTATACCAAATTACCAATTCTATACCATAATTAATTAAGGGTATAATTAATTGTACGTTTTTTACTCCTTAATTAAAGCAATCTGTATATCCCAGTATCCCCACTCATCCCACGTTTCTCTTTCCTAACCCCTCAGCCCCACCCACGTTTTACCCATACCCACGTTCTTTTTACCATTTTCCATCTTCTCAAACCAAATTCTCCCTCTAAATTCACAGAAAATTGAAGAAACCCTTCAACAAAGTTGGTTCCCCATTTTACTCCAGTTGAAGTTCATCAATGAAGAACAACAAAGCTTCGAAACAAAGTCCTAAAAAATCAACAGTAGCTGATATACCCTCATTTGATTTGGGTGTGTTATCACCAAAATCACCCAAAAAGCAAGGCAAATCTCCACATGCAATTGCGGAGCTACTCATAGTTCCTCTCCCGACAAATCAGAGCCGAGATGAGAACCAAACAAAAATATGATGTAGATGTTGGAGAAACTTCTACACCAGGCAAACAAGCCAAACGAAAAGGAAAAGAGATTTTGGTAGACGACGACTTTGTAGAAGAGGTCCCTAATCTTCGAACAGGAAAGAAAGCAAAGGTGTCTCCTGGTTCGAAAAATCCAAAAATGAAGAAACATTAAAAAAAACACCCTAAAATTGTTCGGAACCAATCATTGGTGAAGGTAAACATTTATTAGTTTCGTTTCTAATTTTTTAGTTTGGTTTAGGATGGTAAAATTTGTGTTATACGTGTTTTAGACAAGTGTAGAGTAATTATCTTAATTTTGAAGATTATTTGTAGTTGTGATGTTCTGCCTTTATAGTTGTAGATATTTTGTAGTTTTTTTGTAGTTATATTGTTAGGTAACTTGTACTATTTGAAGTAGAATTGTAGTTATCTTTTGTTGCTACCTTTTTGTAGAAAATGCTTTAAATTGTAGATATTATGTAATCATTTGTAGTTATGTTGTAGATAAAATGTAGATGAATGTATCCTTTTTATGCATTTTATTAATGTGAGATAATTTATTATTTGTGCAGAATGGACACTTTTTTGCCCCACATAATGTTGATTATGGGGTGCTTAGATTCCACACTTTGTGTGATCCTAGCATTCCTAGCCAGATTAAAGAGCTTCTATCCTCAAATGGGTTGAAGCTTTTCAAAAAGACGTGTTTTGGGTACTTACTGTCTCTTCCCACCATATGCATGCAAAACCAAGCCATTCATCTTCTGATGAAGTATGAATTGACCAAATCCAGTGCATCATATTTTTCTGTACAGTTAAAGGGTGAAACATTAAACTTTAGATTGAGTGAGTTTGCATTAATTACTGGTCTAAGATGTGTTACCCAGGTTACTGATTTTGGTTATACTCCCACTTATGTTAGCAAAATAATGAGCAGTTATTTTCCTAACAAATTAAGAGTGGAGAAGTCTTATTTGAAACAGATAGTAACCACTAGATCCTGGGTAAACGATGAGGATGCGGTGAAGTTGTGCATCCTTTATCTTTTAGAATTTTTCAGTTGTCCTTCGGACAAAGATCATGTTTCTTTTGTAGATCACTTTAGGTTCTATTTGGTAGAATCTGGGCAGTATGAGTCATACCCATTGGGTATTAAATCTTTCACCCAGATGATGGAATCTGTTAGGCACAGACTGAATCTGTATGTACATTCTTATCTCATACGGGGATGCTCACTGGCATTGCAAGTATGGCTTTATGAGTGTTGCTCTACTGTCAGCACTGATCTAGCTACGAGGTGTTCTAACCCAATACCTCGCATACTAAGATGGTTAGCTAGTAAGGGGCAGATTTGGTTAGCTGCCTTTGAAGAGAAGATGATAAAGCCTGAGTGGATAAAGGTAAAGTTTCTTTTTTTATGATTATTCATTTACCTTCAAAATATCTACATTTATTCTACATTTTTTGCCTTGATCAAACTAATTTATTTTTCCTCATTCAGTTTACCAACATAGTTGAATCTGGAGAAGAGATTGCAGTGCTGATTTTGCCCGACAAAATTGAGTACAAAGTTCAAGAAGGTGAACAAACATCTGAGGTTCCCAGTGCTGATCCTCCTACGTTGGAACCCAAACAAACAGAGGAGAAGAGGACAAGGAGTCTATTACTAAGAAGATCAGAAAATCAGAAAAAGGAGTTGAGCAGGTAATACATATAAACTACAACATATCTACAAAATATCTACAATATATCTATATTTCATAAACTGTCTACAAAATATCTACAAATTTATAAATTCTGATATATATCTCTATATAATTGCATATGTTTTTGCATTGTATGTTAGGACATATTATGAAGTTAACAACTTACTATATTGTAACTTGTAGGTTGATGGAAAGCTTGAAGATTTTAGGAAAGCTGTCTTTGTAGAACTCGATAGCCTTCGAGGGTTTATAAATGAGTCTGTGCAGACTGTTTTGCAAATGATAATCAATAGAAATGTGCAAGATGATGCAAAGGTAAGATCTGACTTTTATTTTTATAGCAAAACAATTTAGACATATGAAAAAATATATACAAACTAACATAAAATATTCAGTTTGCTGGCAGTTCAACAAAAAATAATGACCAACAAAAAGACTTGAACAATCAGCATTTTCAGTTCAATATTGGGGAACAAGTGCAGGCCAGCACCAGCAAAACAGGTATCTACAAAATACCTACAAAGTATCTACAATTTGTGTCAGTGTATATACAACATATCTACACTTATCCACAAATTATCTACAATTTTGATACACATATGCTATAACATTCAAGCCACCATTATCCAGTATTGTTGGACCAAGAACAGGTGAAGAAGAATGACAAATGAACTCAGTCATGGACCAGGTCCATCATGTGATGAGACTTTTGCTCCAGTTGCAAGACTAGAGGCAATCAGACTTCTCATAGCCTTTGCGGCACATATGGAATTCACTCTTCATTAGATGGATGTCAAAAGTGCCTTCCTAAATGGCTACCTGAAAGAAGAAGTGTTTGTGAAACAACCTCCAGGGTTTGAGAGCAAGGAATGTCCTGAGCATGTGTACAAGTTAGACAAGGCTCTATATGGACTCAAGCAGGCCCCAAGAGCATGGTATGAACGATTGTCAAAATTTCTGCTGGAGCATGGTTACAAGAGAGGTAAAATTAATAGTACCTTATTCTTAAAGGAAAAAGGTAAGGATCTCCTTGTTGTACAAATATATGTTGATGACATAATCTTTGGGGCCACCACTGATAATCTAAGTAAGGATTTTGCAAAATTAATGGGGAGTGAGTTTGAAATGAGCATGATGGGTGAGCTTAACTTCTTCTTAGGCTTACAGATCAAACAAAGTCCAAATGGAACCATGATCCACCAGCAGAAGTATGCAAAGGAGCTCATCAAAAAGTTCAAAATGGAAGAATCTAAAGAAATAGCACACCCATTGCAACGGCTACTAAATTAGATGTTGATGAACCTGGTTCATCAGTTGATCAAAAGTTGTATAAGGGTATGATTGGTTCACTTCTGTATGCTAGCAAACCTGACATTGTTTTTAGTGTAGGGCTTTGTGCTCGCTTTCAGGCAAATTCTAAAGAGTCTCACCTGACTGCTGTCAAAAGGATACTAAGATACTTGAAAGGCACCACCGATCTGTGTCTTTGGTATCCCAAAGGTAGCAATTTTAATCTAGTAAGATATGCTGATGCGGATTATGCAGGTTTTCTAGTGGACAGGAAGAGCACCTCAGGTATGGCACACTTCCTTGGTTCATGTCTTGTGTCATGGGCTACCAAAAAGCAAAACTCAGTGGCCTTATCTACTGCTGAAGCTGATTATGTTGCTGCTGCCTCTTGTTGTGCTCAATTGCTATGGATCAAACAACAACTGGTAGATTTTGGTATTAAAGTTGGTTGTATTCCAATATTCTGTGATAACACTAGTGCTATAAGTATGACAAAGAACCCTGTTCATCACAAGAGGACTAAGCACATAGATGTTAGACACCACTTCTTAAGAGATAACTATGAGAAAGGACTGATCTCCATAGAATTCTGTGCTACTAATAAGCAATTTGCTGACATTTTCACTAAAGCACTGAGTAGAGAAAACTTTGAGAGGAACAGGTTGGAATTAGGGATGATTAAGATCACCTAATAGGTCCAATTCAGAATGCACAATGAAAAAAATGAAAAAAAATTGAAAAAAAAAATATGGTTAGGAGTTCTAACTTTGTGTAAATATCTAGATTAATTCTTACTCAGTTTCATACTTTAATTAGTATACTCCTGTGACATGCGTACATATGATTCACTGATCTCTTATAAAGTTTTTTCTATTATGGCATTTGAGGCATGTTCAAGAGAATTCTATATGAAGAACCTGGTTCATCAGTATGAGCTCATATGAAAGTTCAGGTATGTTTTCAATACTTTGCATAATTATAATGATTAACAATTCAATCATGAGCAGAAGTCCTATACTTGCCAAATTCCTAGAAAATTCTATCCGTTGAGGCATTGAACCAGTTTCGTCCTTTTAGAACTCTAAAATCGTGATTTTTGCCTAATATCTAGGGAAGCCAAAATAATCATTAAAAGCCTGGAATTACACCTTGATAACTTCTAATTGACCCCTGAAAAGCTGTCGTTGCTACATTAATGTCAAATTGCCTTTAAATACACACCACATATCTAATCTTCTTCACTATTCCAAAATCGTCAAAAATATTTCTCTAGTTCTAATCGCTTCTCTTCTCCAGAAATTCCCAAATTCTCTCAAGAAACAATCAACTATGTCTAACCCACAAGATCTGCAATGAAAGGCAAGCAAAAGAAAATTACTGAAGAAGATGAACAGTGGAGTGGAGAAGAAGAAGAAGAGGAATCTGAGAAGGAGCAGGATAAGTTTGCCATTTTTGGCAGGAGAAAAATCTTGAAAGGTAGATTGCTGAAGGACCTGGAAGAACCAGGGATGATGAGACTAGTGGATGCTTTAGCTGCACAAGGTTGGAAGGACATGGTCCTTGAAATGGATGGGAGGCTGGCCAGGAATGAATTGATTGAATTTATGGCCAATGCTGCTGTGAAGGATGGAGTAGTCACCAGCCTGGTGAAAGGAGTCAAAGTGAAGTTTGATGCAGTCAAACTGGGTGAGATCCTGGACATACCTACTGAAGGGTATGATGACTATACAAGGCAAAGGTGGCCATGTCTGGATTCTCTCCCTACTGCTCTTGAAATCACTAGGAGGTTCTGTGACTCTAGAGATGTGCCTGAAGCCAGATTTGTGCAGAAAAGTGAAATGAGGCCTGAGCACAAGGTCTTGTTTGAATTTGTCAACAAGTGCCTCTTTCCCAGACAGGACAGAAGGCACACTACAAATTACATGGACCTGGTTCTTATGGAGTGCTTGGTGTGAGGAATGAAAATCAACTGGCCTGCTTTCATTGTCAAATTGCTCGACAGGGTCATCAATGGCTCTAAGGCTCATGCCACTCCATATGGGTTCATATTGACTACTGTGCTGGACAGGCTAAATGTGCCTTTGAAGAAATGGGAAATGGCATCAAGCAAGGAGCATTTTGGTGTTAAGACCCTGCTGGCTTGTGACTATCCAGTCAATGCCATCCCAGTTGAATCTGGTTCATCTCTGAGGACACCCATAAACAGCAAGGTCAGGGCTTTGGTGCAGGAATGTGGAACTAAGGATGATGAAATTGCTAGGCTCAAGGCTCGAGTAGCTGAGTTGGAATCTGAGAGAGATAGCCTTAGAACTGAGCTAGCAAAAGAAAAGGAGAAGAGTGATGGAATGCTTCAGAATATGCTAAACCTTCTCCAGTCTCAACCCTCTAGTTCCTCCAAGCCCTAGGTCTCCCAGCACTTGTCTTCTGAACCAGTCTAGTACCCATAGTGAACCCAGTGACCCGGATTAGGGATGTTTCTGTTTTTTGCTCATGTTTTAGAAGTTTTTCTTTCTTTTTGTGGACTGTTTGTGGAACCATATCTTTATCAATGACAACTATTGTTTTCTCTTGTTCAATGATGATTCTGATCTTAATAGTTTAAATATGTTTGTTGATTATTGATAATTGCACAATGATTTCACTTGCAGTTGCCCCAGTGGCCATGAGTACTTATTAAAATCTAGGATTCACACTGTGTATGCAACTTTTCGATGATGCCAAAAGGGGGAAGAGATATATTGTGCTTTACTCATTATTCTGAATTAAGTGATATTTATAACCTAATTAACCTGGTCCTTGATGATAAGTAAAATTTCTAAGCTAAGTGTTGATGGTTAAGCTGAGTTCTTACTGGTTCTTTGATCAGTAAAAAGCACAGAGTTTGTCATCATCAAAAAGGGGGAATTTGTTGGCCCAAGAATAGGTGAAGTTTTGAAGAATGACAAATGAACTCAGTCATGGACCAGGTCCATCATGTGAAGCACAGTGTTTGTCAACCTATACATGTGAGATGCACGTGACGGAGATAAGTCCCATTGATCAAGCAGCAATATCTCATGAACTGATCGAAAAGTTTGCATATGGGATAAGGAGAGAAGGTCTCCTTATGAGAAGAGAATACAATCCGGATAAAAGATAGGGTTGGAGTTTGTGTTGTTCAAGGACTCAACTTCGATGGAAGATCAACAATTGAGTCTCAATCAAACTCTAATTACTAACTCATTAAATAACAATGATTTTTCTCTTTTACAGGTATTGCACATACGCAGAAGTTAAACTAAATTGAGAGCAAAAGAGCAAGGCGATTTTGCAAGCAATTTATGTGAGATTTAAGTGTGCACTCCTGAAGCTACTTGAACAAGATTGAAGAACCAGCTCCATAAAGAGTTTTATGCGTCTTTCTTTATTTCTAGTTCAATTGTAGTAGGTGGATTAAAATTGTATCTTTCAGCTTTTATAGAAGCAATTGTAATAGGTACTTTGAGTATTCAAGTTATAGGCTAACTTGAAGTTGTCGCAACAGTTGAGGCTGTGTGCTACAAAGGGATTAGAGTTAATCCTTAGGTTTACAAAGAGTTTTTGAAATGCTGTTTTGGCTCAGTGATTTTAGTGGAAGTTTGGAAAATCCTACTGAGTAGTAGGTCGTGGTTTTTTTACCTTTTGAGCTAGGTGTTTTCCACATAAAAATCTCTGTGTTCTTTATTTTATGTACTTTTAATTCCGCAAACAGTAGTAGTTAGATCACTTAGAAGAACCTAGTTCTTCTAGATCGAAAATTGGGTACCACACAAATTACCCCCCCCCCCTCTTGTGTGGTATTGACGTTTAGAACATCAAGTATTATTTACCATTTTTAATTATAAAACAGAACATGTTGAAGGTGCAGTTGGTCAAGAAAATCTTCCAGCACATGGTGATTTATATACACATTTTCAAGTTGCAGCTGATGAAGACAAAGCAGGCATCATACTGTCATTCAGAGATATTTTCTTGTTGTTTATAAATTTTAACATTCTTGTTAAGTAAGATATGAATTGTGTTACAGTGATGGAAGATATCAATGCACAGTCCCCAATTCACGGAGTGACAGTAGCAGCTCAGACAGAACAGGTCATTGAGGAACATGACAATGAAGGTGCAGATGCACAGTATGTGGATCAAGGTGATTCAGAAGGATCGGGAGTTGAGAAGAAGGGAGTCACACTAGATGATTTTGAGTTTCCTGACAACTTATCCCAGTTGGTTAAGTTTGGTGAGCCCATACAAGATGATGCAACACCTATGCATCCGGGGAGAACAAGGCATCTGGGAAAGCATGCACGATCACCATTTATCCCTCTATACAGTTCTGGGGGCAGCAGCTCGGTTGGACCTAAAATTTTCTACCTCAAGCACCCTTTTACTACTGTTATTGGTGAAGATGTAGATCCGGAGGTTTTAGATAACTTCAACAAGTGGTTATACCACTGTAGCGACAAAGGTTCAAAGAGGTATGAATGCATAATTTGACACTTGCATTTCAGCATTTATCTTTTATATATCTAATTCAATCTACAATTTTTTTTGACATTTATTTGTTGTTACAGGAGGAAGGCTCCGTTATCCATAAAGGATAACCAAATTAAGCCTTGGTTAGACCTTGGAGTGGAAAAGGTTGATAAGAAGGAATGGTTCTTTTCCCTGGCTCACCCCGGACAAGTCCTCAATGACTTGGTAAGTATCAAGGAGTCTATTCCCAAGATATGATTTGTAGATATTTTGTCTTTTGTTTTGTAGTTTAATTGTATTTATGTTATAGATATCTATAATATATGAAGATGACTTGTAGTATAAATTGTAGATATGAAGTAGACATGATTGTAAATGTTGTCTTTCTTGTATGTAGTGTAATTGTATTTAGGTTTCAGATTATGTATCATATTTGAAGATTATTTATAGTATAAATTCTATATATATTTTGTGGACAGAATAGTTTGTTGCTGTATTTCCTGTTTGTAGTGTAATTGTAGTTATTTTGTAGTTTATGTAGAACATTACAAGATTAATTGTAGTATAAAATGTAGATATAATGTAGACATGATTGTAGATGCTGTGTTACATGTTTGCCCAGTAACTGTAGATAAATTGTAGTTATTTTTAGATTATTTGAAGTTGACTTTGTAGTTTAAATTGTAGAGCTGTTTTTAGACATCATTGTAGATTTTTTGTTTCTGTTTTGTAGTTAATTGTAGTTATAATGTAGTTTTATGTAGATTATTTGAAGTTAACTTGCTGTTTATATGCCAACTATTTTTGGTTGCAGCACATTGATGTTTTAATGTATTACTTGAGGAAAAGAGGCAAGTATGGCCCCAATAACAAGACCAGGTTTACCACAACGGATTGTTTGTTCAAGACCAGGATAGAACAAATTTATGAAAAGTTCATAAATTCACCTCCAGAAAAGAAGTATTCGGTTGTTAAACCCCAAGACGTTGTTGCAGAATATATTTTGGGGTATAGACTACTTGCCAATGTTGCATGGGATGAAGTTGACTATGTGATCATGCCCGTCAATATTGTAGAAAAATTTCATTGGGTGTTGGTTGTTTTCGACATTGCAGACAGGCAACTTTATCCGTATGATTCCATGGTCTCTTCACACAACCATCAAGTTGTTGAATCCCGTGTCGAAAAGTTTTCTGTTACTATCCCTTTGTATTTGTCATGCACTGGTTTCTATGGGAAGCGTAAAGACATTAACTTCAAGAATACAAAGGCATACATCGAGAAACCTGTTACCGACCCTCTTAACATTCAGTGGATCGTTGGAGAGATTCCACAGCAAAAAGAAGGGTCACTGTAAAAAATCTATTCTCTCTTTCTATGCATTTAATTCTTTTTTTTATTTCTAATCATTTGGTAAATATTTTTTAAATTTTTTGTTCTGCAGCGATTGTGGTGTATTTGTTGCTGCCTTTGCGGAGTATGTTAGCCTTGGAGATTTGTCAATTCCCGCAGAAGACCTTTCTGATATTGAGCAACATCGTAGACGCTATGGAGCGCTCCTATAGGACTATGCTACAAAGAAGCAGGAAGATGGGTCAATCAGTGAAAGTGAGGATACATGCAGACTAGCAAGGGGGAAGGGTGCACCTGCATTGAATGAAAAAACAAGAGTCCAGAGAAAGAAGAAGTAGTGTCATGTATATGTAATTTAGTTAATGCTAGTTTGTAGGAGAAGTATAGTACACAACTTTCTGAACAATTCATTTGTGTTTTTATTGTAGCATACCTTTTGTTTTGTTAATTTCTATCCAGTTTAGTAGTTCACTTGAAAATAACTTGGTGGTTTTTATCTCCAGTTGTTTAATATTTACAGCACTTGTTCTTCATTATCTTAAACATAGTTATTATGTTGTTAGAATACAAATTATCTACAAAAAAACTTCAAATTATCTACAATCTGGAAACACTAAATGTTGAGATTGTATATAATTTTATAGTTGAATATGTAAATAATTTGTAGGGAATACCTCCAGTTGTATTTAATTTCTGTATATAACTGTCAGTTCAAGTTAAATTAATTTTTTTAACTTGTAGCTATATTGTAGATAATAAATATTAACTGCTATGTACAGAATGTCAAAAATGGAGGTAGATACTTGACACAATACAGAAAAACATGTTAACAAACACAGAAACAAATTGAAATTAACTACATTATGATCTTTAAAAACTTAAACGATTACACACAAAATTCTGTTAACTTGAAATACTATTCTAACTACATGATATTTTTTTTTTTGGGCGCATTCTTGCAAGATCTTTTGTTATGCCCTTCACCTCCACAGTTGCCACATGACACCTTGTACTTCTTTGACTTTAGTTCGTCATATGTTTTGTATCTTTCCTTTTGAGGTCTTCCTGGCTGCCTTTTCTCTCCCGTAGGTGGATTTACTACTTCATCAGATATATGTTGTGGCACATTCCATTTGCTTTCATCAGGAAGGGGATTTACTGGTATTTCATAAGTACGCAGTAGGCTCTCCTTTGTGTAATATGGAGAGCAATAGTTTTCATAAGTTTCATTCCTGTGCCTTAAAGCTGCTAAAGCATGCGCACATGGAAGTTCATCAAGTTGGAACTGGCCACAGCTACATTTCTTGCTTTCAAGACACACAATGTACCGCTTCACACCATCTATCACAGTATGGATATGATCTGTTGAAGCCCTCACCTACAATTACATAACAAATAGAAAGAAAAATATTTACAATTATAAAAATAGATTATCTACAAATTATCTACAATCTACAAATTAACTACAATTTGTCTATAATTTATCTACAATCTAGAAACACTGTATATTAAAATATTATTTTTCTGCACCAAATAAACAGATCTTACCCTAAGTTTCTGAGATAATGTTCTGTTGTTCTCCAATTCTTTGTTGAATTTGGACCCAAGGAATGTGAAAGTACCCTTTGCCTAACTTCTCGTTCGTCCAACGTTCAAGAAGTGTCCTCATATACTCTAATAGGTCAAATATTGGCAACTCTCTTGTATCTTTTGTTACAGCATTCAACGACTCTGCAATGTTTGATGTCATAGTCCAAGTTCTATTCACCGTTGCATGTACTCTTGACCATCTATGATAGCCAATATCATAGAGGTATGATTTAACACGCGGGTCTATCTCTTCAATCTTCGACATCCTTTCATTAAATTCATCCAGAGTGTATGACCGTGCTGTAGCAAAGTACAATTCATTTAATTGTAGATGAGCCTTCTTGAACTTTGCCCTTATATTAGTCCAAATATGCCACATGCAAGAGTAGTGTGGCACGCCCGGATAGACAATTGATGTTGCCTTCAAGATACTCGCATTCCTATCTGAAACAACACACATTGAAGTTCTTTCACTATATGCTTGCTTGAATTGCTCAAAAAACCACTTCCACGATGCGTCGTTTTCCGAGTCAACCACAACATATGCCAAAGGAAATATTGTACCTACATTGTTAGTCAAAAAATAATTAACTGGCAGCTTTGAAAATGCATATAAAAACACAAATACATATAAACTACAATATATCTACAAAGTATCTACAATTTATAAACTGCCTACAAAATAACTACAAAATAACTACAATTTTACCTGCTGCATCCATTGTGCTTGTTGTCAGCATAATCCCCCTATAGGCTGACTTTAAGAATGTCCCATCAACTACTACTACTGGTCTACAATATTCCCAACCACTTATTGATGTACAAAGAGCAACAAATACATATAAGAAGCATTCATCTGCTGTCTTCTTCAATTTAACAACTGAACCAGGATACGTCTTCTCAAGAATATAAAAATATTTTGGTAATTTGCTGTAGGAGTCAGCCGGATGACCTCTCAAAAACTGTAAAACCTTTTCCTTTGCTCTCCATGCTTGCATGTTGCTTAGGTTCACTCCGTGTTGGGACAACATGTCAGTTTGTATGTCCTTTGGTGTGTAAACTGTCTTAGGATCACAATACTTTGGAATGACCATGCTATCAACTACAACTGCAGTACGTTTGTGCTGTATGAATGTATCGTCCATTAAGGTACATGTGTGTTGTCGGTTGAAACTCCTGATCTTGAACATTGCAGAATCATTAATTGATGTTGCCTTGAAGCGCCAATTACAGTTTTCTCCAACGCATATAAGTCAGTAGCTACAAAAAAAATACATTTATAATACAGGTTATCAATGTAATGTAACAAAAGGACTGTTTTAACATAAAGTAACACACTATATAATATAACTACTTTTCATCTACAATGTTTGAAAAACACATATTACAAGGAAAATACTGTTTATAATGATCTTTTCACCATTAATATCTTCATACCTTCTATGGCTAGATCTTTTAACCCTGAATTGGTACTTGTGCATGACAGAAAAAGTGCTTCATTGCAGTTGCAATTGTTTGCTTGTCTTGATACACTTGTCCTTCTTCGATAACACTTTGTGTACCTTCAGTTATTATTTCACTTTGATATTCCTCTATGACGGAAGAGGCTGGTATATCAAGTAACTTTATTGTCCCAGACGAACCTGCATGCAAATAAAGATAAACAGTGTCATTACAATTTTGTAGATAAATTGTAGATGAAGAGAAAAATTTTGTAGTCAACATTTTTTTCCACATAGATTGTAGTTTAATTGTAGTATAAATGTAGTAGTTATGTAGATAATCATGAAAACAATATTGCTTTATACATCCTAAAACTGATGTGTAGTTTATTTGTAGATAAATGTAGGAATTTTATAGATATTACCGTAAAATCAGACTTCCATAGAATTTGAAACATAACAAACCTGCACTTGTGTTCTCATTGGTAATAGTCAATTCCATATTGAAATCTCGTACACTTATAAATAACGGATACGATCCTAAGTTTTTTTTCTCCTTTTTTGTCTCCATATACACACGAACCCCCATATCGTTCTTAATCTCCATTGGAGGACAATTCTCATTCACAATGTATTTGATTTCTACAATTTTTTCCGAAGTATCAATCATTAATTGCTCTGCAATTGTAGAAATCAATATACTATAACTTGCATCCTCATCGAGCACAATGCCATCAACTTGAAAATCTCTAAATCTGCCATAGCTATCCCAATTCCCATTTAATTGTAGCATGATTGGGATTTTGGACATGATTGTGTGTCGTTGCTGAGGTATTGTTCAATATTTTGTCGCTTTTTTGATTTTTTGGATGAAGAAAAAAAGACGAAGAACAGAGTATCGACAGAATTGATTTCTACAATTTGACTTGAATTTGTTGAATATTTTGTCGCTTTTTTGATCAGTGGATTGAGGAAAAAAGTCGACGAACTGAGCTTTTGCAGAACTGATTTCTACAATTTGATTCGAATTTGTTGACGATCTTGTCTTTTTTGATTTGTGGCTTAAGGAAAAATATCGAAGAACAGAGTTTTTTGCAGAAAAGAGTCTATGTAATTTCATTTTAAATTGAAGATAAAGGATTTTCGTATCAAATTTGATCTGAAGGTCGCTAAATCAATTAGAATATTCTGTTCCTGATTTGTAGCGCGCCTAATTAGGAAGATTCAGCTACTAATAATTAGTATTTAATGAATGGTATAATAATTGTAGAAAAAGTGTGAACATGGCGGGTAAATTAAAAACTATGCACATATTTGGTAATAAAGTTTCATATATGGTATAGGAAGGAAAAAATATTTTTTTTCTTTTGGGGGGGGGGGGGGGTCGGGGAGGGGGGATTGAGACAAGGCTAAAGAAGCCTATTAGAGACTCTGACCCAACCTTACCTTCCTAGACCCAATTACAGACAGATATGGGTTCCAAAAGCCTTACAACTCCCAAATGGAAAGAAATTGATGATCCTCATCTCTCCACGCCTCTGTAATTCTAATGATAACACTTAAAGATAGAGAGGTTAAGTAAAGAAACAAATTTTGAGATCTAGAAATGGCGAGGGGAATTGGGGCATTTTTCATGGTCACACTGGTCATGTGGGTTGTCTTAGTATTATTCTTCATACTATTCAACAACCGCACCGAACTGCTTCCAATCGTTGCGGGCTTCATATTCTACCAATCAGCCAATTGGGTCATCCGCAATTTTCCATCCTCTGGTAATAATCCACTCTTCGTTAACACCTCTGTATCTCTCCTCCACTCTTCCACTACTTCAGCTTCAGTACTCTTCATTCTAGCCAATCAATGGATAGTTATGACATCATCAAGTGACGTAAATAATAAGATGTTTGAGCACTCACAGCTTGTTGAGCACACGTGGCCGGGGGCGTATACAGCTTTGTGCTTTTCGTGTGGTTATTTTGCTTATGACCAATTAGATATGCTTCTGTATAACCTATATACTAGCCCTTCGATTTTAGTGCATCATTTGTTGCTACTTGTCTGCTTCACACTTGCCTTGTACCGAAATGTCACGATTAATTACCTTATTCTGACTCTAATTTGTGAGCTGCATTCTGTTTTTCTGCATCTGCGTAAAGTGCGGCGAATGGCTGGTTTTCGTGATTCGACAAGTAATTTTGTGAAGGTAGAATGGGTTCTTAATTTGACGAGTTTTGTTGTAGCAAGAGTTGGATGTCATGTTCTCATCACTGTGAAACTGATTAGAGATGGTTCTAAGTTTGAAAAGGGTGGTGTGGAGCTTCCTCTTGCACTTTTTGGTATGGCTGGGATGAATTTGCTTAATGTTTTTTTAGGATTTGATCTATTTAAAGCTTATAGGAGAGAGATGAATCCTCAGAGGAGTTATCAGAATCATCATGATTGACAAGTGAATGATTTTTCTGACATTTCTCATGTTCTATAAACTATTGAAGTTGAGCCATCCTTGTTCATAGTGGTTGAGAGGTCAAGAGTTCGAGGCTGGTAACTGTCAAACAATAAGGAATTTTCCGAAGATTTCAACTTAATGCATTGGTACTCTATGACGTTCTATCTAAATTTAGTGGATTCGAACTTATTATTTGTACTTATTTATTGAATTTTTCAGCACAAGTCTTAAGCCAAAATTACTAGGTTCAGATAAACGCGTAGCTTCTTGACTAGATTTGCATGTTATAATTTGTAATTCCTCCGTTCTAATTTATGTGAACATGTTTGACTATGTACGGAGTTTAAGAAAAAATGAAGGCTTTTGAAATATGTGGTCCTAAGCAAGTGAAAAAGTTTTCCAGAGTATTTGTGTGACTGTAAAAGTTTCTCATTAAGGGTATAGTTGGAAGTTTAAGCTAAATTATTTCCAAATTTAGAAAGGATCATTCTTTTTGGAACGGACCAAATAGGAAATAGGTTCACCTAAACGTAACGGAGGGAGTAGTGTACTTGGGCTTTGTTTGACTTGACTGTATTTCCCCAAACATTATACAAGCAATATCTGTTAAAGGACAACGGTCAACCTTTCTTCTTTCAATTTTGTTTTATTTTCTCTAACAATTTCAGCGTTCCAGTAGTTGATCTTGTACATAGTCATTAGTCATATTTCAATTATTTTGTTCATTAGATGCCGTGGAACAAGTTGATGAGTACATATACATGAAAATTGTATGAAACTCAGATATTCGGTTTTCTTAGCAAGGTTTTTTTTTCCTGAAGTACTCAACACGAACAAGATCTTATGTTCACTGCCACCTGCTTAATCTCAGAATTAGATTCATCTGTTTCCTTCGAATTATACGATTTTGTAACCCATTTCTTCCATTTAATACATACAGTACTTATAATCAAGGTAGTGTTTCCTTGAAAAAATTAATACGGTTGCTTTATCAATATTTTCATCTAGAGGTGGCAAAATGATTAAAGAAAACAGTTAACCACACATATTATCCATTAAAAAATGGGTTGAATAATGAATTTTTTAAAAACGGAAGAACCATATTATCTATTTAGAAAATAAATAACCAATGGATACCCAATTGGTCTAACTTTTAGATTTGTAAAGCCTCAAGACTAAGAATTCTACCAAAAATAATCATATGTAAGAAGTCATAGAGAATGAAAGGTGCAACATTTCAAAGTACAATACAAGAAAATAACTGAGACAAGGGAATGTGTTTGTGGCACAGCTTTTAAGGTACATTCTCACAGGAATAAATGAATAATAGCTGATAATCTTCCTCTTTCAATTAGAATATCACAATTAAGAAATCACTTACAAACAACAAAATCAGGTACCCAGGAAGGGAAAAAACAATGTGTGTAAAGGTTCAACATTTTCACAGTAAGAGGACAAATGCCACAACTATAAACACTGCATGAGATATTAGACCAAGCCCAAAGATTAGGTTTGCTGAACTCGTATCGGGCGTAAAGCTTCCCTCTGGGTTGTTTGTGGTCAAAACTACAACTACCCAGTTATCATCGGAACCAATTCCAACACCACTAAACTTGGTATCATTGAGATACTTAGAGTACTGAGACTTCGTGTAGTTGGAAAGAACGAGGTCAGAGACAAGGTTGGGAACGCAAGCTGGCATTATCATTCCGTCCCTTGTGGTTGTGGCGTTCAAGTCGCATTTAGAAAGGAGTTTAGGATAGTCAGAGAACTGAGGTTCGGTGCCAGGTACAGTATTGGCACCTGTTGTATTTGTACATGGTTGGTCTTTAAACTGGTCAGCCATTTCATCGGCAAGGCACTTTGCTTTGTCATTCTCGCGTAGAGCTGTCAGATTTAGGGATGCCCTGTAGCTGTTAATACCTCGAAGAAGGTTGTCTTCCTCGTCTGCACCAAAGTGTCAAAGATGAAACTCCAAAGTGCAGATAATAAACCATATAAAAGATTAACAAGTAGGTTCTAAGGAGGTATAAATTCTAACGGATATCTAAACTGCACTCATAATATGGCGTAGAAGTGAATCACAAATTGATAAGATGTTCATAAAATGTTACAAAGCGGGACTCCGGCCCCCTAAGTCCGAGGAAGTTTGGAGTTGGCTTGCTTGAGATACTGGTTAGTAAAAGTGTATATTGGTCAAATGAATTTCTCAAATAACTATGTCTTTCCTTTAGTGGAAAATGGTAGAAGATTGGTAAAAATGATCTACCGTGATCTAAGCATATGTTTGATAAATATAATGAGCACAACTGGCTTAAAACCCTGAATTTCGAAAAAGTTCTGGTATCTCGGTTAAAAACCATACATCCCGGGGATTTCTCGGTTATCAAAGGAAAAAAAAGAAAAAGAAAGAACCTCCGATAAAAAAACTGACTGATGTATATATGGCCCGTATATCACTAAAGATCGAGAACCTACAGATCAGATCACATCACTTGTGAAGAGATTAAGCTATATCAGTTGAACCCAAATGATTGTATCTATTCTTCCTCTCGAGCCGAGGGTCTTTCGGAAACAACCTATCTACCTCCCCAGGGTAGGGGTAAGATCTACATACGCATTACCCTCCCCAAACCCAACTTGCGGGATTCCACTTGGTTGTTGTTGAACCCAAAAGATTGTTCCCTTAATGGAGCAAATGCCATTTTAGTAGTGTATGTTTTGCAACTTCCAAAATAAGGAAGTATTCCTCATTGAGAAGAAAATCACTAGCAGTGAAGATCGAAAGTCATCAATCTAAAATAAGATTAGCTTTGAATTCAACTCATAAAACATCTCCATCAATCAGAACACCTCTCCGTAAAACCAGGCAAAAAATTTCAGCAATTCCCACCAGTTTTTCACATTCCAATTCTGATATGCTAAAGAGGACAGGTCAGTCAGTTATAAATTATTTTTTATCAGTTTCATTTAGCTCAAGTAAAGATCTTGATAATTACTAAAACAAGTGATAATAATTTTAGAGAAGTGATAATTAAACAAGTCTAGAGGTAAATCGCAAAAAATCCTCGTAGTACACTAAAACATGCCAATGATCTGAAAAGAATAACTGATTTCCAGAACCATTTTAATGAATGACAACATAAAAGCAGAGATCTGTCTCATTCATCAAGTTTGATTAGCAGATCTAACCCTAAATGGTAATATACTCCACACATATATACTTCAATAACTTAATTCTAACGCTTGCTCAAGAAAAGCTCAGAACTTCTTAAATTTTCATATATAAATTGGTATACCAAAAACTTAAGTGCACAATCAGAACACAACAAATTTAGTACTACAACTAGCAAGCTAAATAAAGAATATCAAATTAAACTAAACAAACCCAATTTTTCAAATTACAAAATCTTGAAATGGGTTACTCAGTGAACTATGAAACAGCAATACAAATCCAGATCTTTAACCCAAATGAAACAATAGAGCTCAACTGAACAAGCTCAACACACAGCAGGAAAAAAATCCCATTTAGGAATCAAATCTTAAAATTGAAACAAATAAAGATATAATGAAGGACAAGTGATAATAAAAATTACTAGTAACTTTGACTCAAAATCAAGAATTCAGCAAAAAATAAAAAAATAAAAAGGTGAAGAATTTACCATCACATTTGACAATGGAGAAGAGAATGGAATGAAGAAGAAGAAGAGAGATGAAAAGGTAACGTGGAAGAGACGCCATTCTTATTCTTACTGAATTGATGTTCCTACTTGATTGAGTTTGAGCTTATTGGTGATTTTATAAGAAAGGAAGAGGAAGTTTATATATGGGACAGAATAGTACACCGAATTGGAAAGCGGCATGCCGACGCACGAGAGATACGGCGTCGTACTATTTGCTCTTATTTTCTTCCGACATGTTTTGTTTTAAAGAAAGTTGAAAAAAGAAAAAGGAAAAGGAAACGACATTAATGGTTTTGATGTTTTGGTGCTTGATTGCCAAATTAAAATGAGAAAAATGGCTTCCTTCACTTACTTTCATATAATAATTTTTACTTTTAACTTTATATTATTTGCTCTAGCTAATACGTAGATATTACTCAGAATTTCATATAAATACCCTTCAATTTGCTAATATTATTATTAATATTTAATATACTTTCTCTAGAAAATATTTTTCTCAAATATATTTTTTGTGAAAAATAACTTCCTTCATACCAAATACACCCTTAATTAGTAAACATTACTAATATTATTATTAAGATTTGATATATTTTTTTCAAAAAATACTTTTCCCTCACCAACCAAACACTAATCCAAGAAATACATTTTTCATGAAAATGAGTACCAAATACACAATTAATTAGTAAAATTTCTCATTAACTAACCCAATTAAATTGATAGTGTCTTTAGTACCATGGGCATATATAAAACATGAAAAGGAAAAAAGGATTGTCAATTTTTAATGACAGTGTTGCTTAGGCCAATTTTATAGTTGTATAGAATATATATTGAAATGATTTAGTCAATGGAAAAGTTCGTGTGGTCTTGCATTCTATTATGTTGTTACCAAGCGAGGTAAAAACTTATGGAAAATACACTTTTAAATACCTGTAATCCTTTGTTCATGACTTTTTCTTATGATAGTTATGCTATCTTATTGTAGCTTGTTTAAAAAAGAAATAAACTTAGAAATCCAAATCCAAGAGTAACGTTCAAAAAATTCAAAACAACTGCTTATGATATACATCACAATAGTTGACATGACCGTATCTATTGCATTTTATTTGAAATTGAGGATTTCGTTTTTCATCATCTATATATATTTTAAAGGAATAAAGTTTGCATTATGGTTAAGCCAAGTGGCTAGCTATTGAGAAGCCACTTGGCAAACTTAGAACAAAGAAATGATTAATTAATGAAAGTAAAATGGAAACAAATTAATTCAAATCTTGATTTACATTCTCACGCATACCTTTTTTTCCATTTAATAATTAATGGAATTAAAATTGTTTCCATTTTAATTCCAACTCGCGGCTCTGTCATGCTTTCTTTAGTCTTTTCTGCCTCCAAAGTCTTCCTTGGCAGACGTAGCTCTTTTATGTAGGAGTGAGGTCTATCTATGACCAAAGCAAAAAAAAAATGAAAACCTGCATTTGTAAACCAGAACAAAGAAAATATTAAATTTCGTGTGGAAAAAAATTATTTTATCAGGTAATGGATACGTTATAAGTATTCCGTTGGTTATGTATTATGTATTAGCCATGATTAAAAATTTATTCAACTAATTTATATAGTCTAAATAGAACTTTTTCTGCCAAATATCATATGACAAAAATTATAAAATAAAATATGTAAAGGTTGTAAGACAAAGATTTACCCAATAGCTATTAAATTAAAAGATAAGAAAATTTGAATTAAAATTAATAATTCGAATTTGGATAAAACGATTGAATTCTAATTAGTAAAAGATGAAAAATAGAACTAATATGGAAACTTATGAATTTGAAATAAAAGATAAAAAAAATTGAATTGAGAAAGCTTTTTTCTGAAAGATAAAATTATATCACTTCTAAATTTTGCCTCTAAATTCTCGGATATAATAAGATAGTTATAAAAATAATTATACACGTACAAATAGGTAAAGAAAATTTAAAAATAAAATTAAAATTCAATATTTTATATAAAAAATAAAGAAGACCAACTTTTACTATTAGGCGCCGAAACGCTCCCGGATCGTCCAAAACCCGCTCCAAACATACGCCCAAGTCTGAAATCATCATACCAACCTATTGGAACCGTCAAATCCCAATTCTGAGGTCACTTACTCAAAATGTTGACTGAAGTCAAACTTGGCCTTTTAAGCCAACCTTAAGGAACCAAGTGTTCCGATTTCAACCCAAACTCTTCCAAATCCCGAACCAACCATCCCCGTAAGTCATAAATCAATAAAAGCAAGTACGGGAAGTCTTGTTTAAAGGAACAAGGTTCTAGAAAGAAAAACGACCGGTCGGTTCGTTACATTCTCCACCTCTTAAACAAACATTCGCCCTCAAACGGGTTTGGATTCATACCTGAAGTGCTGAATAAGTGTGGATATCTGCTCCGCATGTCCTCTTTGAACTCCCAGGTCGCCTCCTCAACTGGTTGGTCCCTCTAGTGAACCTTTACCGCGGAGATCCTCTTGGATCTCAACTGGCGATCATGTCTAGCAACAATAACATTTGGCTCCTCCTCATAACCCTAGCTCTCATCTAGCTGAATAGTGCTGAAGTCTAGCACATGTGATAAGTCGCCGTGGTATCTCCGGAGCATAGACACGTGAAAAACTGGATGAACCCCTGATAGGCTGGGAGGTAAAGCAAGCTTATAAGCCACCTCCCCAACTCACCTCAACACCTCAAAGGGGCCTATAAACCTTGGGCTCAACTTGCCCTTCTTTTCGAATCTCATAATATCCTTCATCGGCGAGACTTTTAAGAGAACCTTCTCGCCGACCATGAATGATACATCACACGCCTTTTGATTCCCGTAGCTCTTCTGTCTGGACTGTGCTGTACGATGTCGCTCCTGGATCAACATTACCTTTTCCAAGGAATCCTTTGCCAAATCCGTACCATATAACTTAGCCTCGCCGGGCAAACCACCCGATAGGAGAACGAGATCGCCGACCATATAAAGCCTCAAATGGAGCCATCTCGATGCTGGACTGGTAACTGTTATTGTAAGCAAACTCGGCCAAAGGCAACAACTGATCCCACAGTCCTCCAAAGTCAATCACACATGCTCTTAGCATGTCCTCCGGTATCTGAACCATCCGCTCTGACTGCCCGTCGATCTATGGATGAAATGATGTGCTGAGCTCTACACGGGTCCCCAACTCACTCTGTACGACTCTCCAGAAATGTGAAGTGAACTGAGGGCCTCTATCTGATATGATGGAAACAGGCACACTGCAACCGAACTATCTCCCGAATATAAATCTGGGCCAACTTCTCTGAAGTATATGTAGTCGCAACTGGAATGAATGTGCTGACTTGGTCAACCTGTCAACAATGATCCAAACTGCATCGAACTTCCGCAAGGTCCGCGGCAATCCAACCACAAAGTCTATAGTGATGCGCTCCCATTTCCACTCAAGTATAGTCATCTGCTAAAGTAGGCCACCTAGCCTCTGGTGCTCATACTTGACCTACTGGCATTTTAGACACCTAGCTACATACTCCACTATGTCTTTCTTCATTCGTCGCCACCAATAATGCTGCCTCAGGTAACGATACATCTTTGTAGCACCTGGATGAATAGAATACCGAGAACTGTGTGCTTCCTCTAGAATCCTTTCCCTCAAGCCATCAATGTTAGGAACACATAGGAGACCCTGGAGTCACAAAAAACCATCCTTGCCAATAGAAAACTCCTTGGCACCACCCTGTAGTACCACTTCGGTTGATACTAATAATGAGGCCCTATAGCAACTCAAACCATCAGATATACACTTCCTCATCATCGTGCAAGATATACAAGTTACAAACAAACAACAAACTTCTAACCTCCTAACCTTAGAGACGGACTCTAACTTACCAAATTTAAGCTCGCTCACCTACTCTGTCAAAGAAGCTAATAACATCACCTATCTATCATGAAACAAGTGCCTCACAAGAATAAATAGTCCATACACTCAAATCAAAGAATGAATATAATTTAAGTACTTTGCATCAAAGAACAACTCTCGCACTCACAAATTAATTCACATGTATGCACAAAGAACCATAAGCTTGCCCATTATGTACATCTCTACTAATTAAGTATGCTCTAATAGAATCAAATAGGACTTTAATGGGTTGTAATGTTGGCTAAGGGACGGGTAGGAGAACTATATAATAGTGACTTACACTTCCCTAAGCACTTTGCACTTATAGACTTCATCACACATTATTTTCTACTCTTCACTTTCATTTTTCAGCCCTCTCTTCATCTATTATTTCACAAGTATTTCCCTCATATCAAGAACGTTTCATTTTTTTTTCAAACCAGTTATCTTCATTCTTTTTTTTTTCATTTTTTTTCATGTCACATTCTTTTCAAGAAGGCCTTTTCATCACCTTTCAGCCATCACCGGTCATCATTTTTTACTTAACCATTTCATTCTTCAAATTTATCAATTAATATCACGATATAAGCAACAATTCTCAAGAAAGAAGGGTGCAAAAAGTAGGGATTCAACAAAAGGATCAAGGCAAAAATACGGCTTCCAACAAAAGGCTACAGGCTCAAAGGTCTATCTAGTGGTATAATATTTGGAAAGGCTAAAATCCACAAGACATATCAAAGAAAGCCTACTATCATCTTCTAAACAGAGCAACACTTTAATTTTGCTTCAATAACATGCAGGGCAAGTTCTAGACTAAGATGCAAAACATGGAATATATGTAAGAAATCCTCACTACACATAGCACACGTATCAATCAAGATGGATCAATTCTACTCTAAGACAGGCAGGATCATCGCGAACGACAAAATAAGAATAAGCTATATACAGAGTCACAACCATGAGCTTAGATGTCAGAAAGTCTGCTATTTTATTCATTACTCAAGCACTCAGAGGAAAGTACTACTCAAGCTCAGGCCTGAATATGCTAGTATCAAACAAGTCACAAAGCTTTTTCTTCTCCCTCTTTTACTATTCAAAAAAAAATCCAATCCTAAAAATAAAAAAGTTTACCCGGTTCAAGTTACATCCCCTGAAAAAGAACCGATGCAAAAAGAAAAACCAAGGGGGATTATTATCTAACTAAAACTAACTAGAACAAAAAGAAAATCTTTTTGAAATTTTTTAATTATTGGACTCTAATCCCTCAAGAAAGCTGTCCACAAAATCCATCGTCGGAAAAAGTCTAAATTTTTCTGGGTTTTTTTTCCCGTTTTTTTCATTTTTTAAAAAAAACTGCTACACTAAGAACGAGTACTACAACTAAGCTAAGATAGCACAGAAAATCACCCAGACAATCTCCTCACCCCATACGTAAAATTGTACAGTGTCCTTAATGCACACTGTAAATAACAATACGGTAAAAGAGACTCCCTGATAGGCCAGCAACTCACGGGATACTCAGACTTCTCCCGGGTATGATCCCTTGTGCGGATATCTCACACTTAGTTTCTGTTGGCCCAAGATCAGTTGAAGTTTGAAGAATGACAAATGAATTCAGTGAAGGACCAGGTCCATCTTTGGAGACACAGTTGTTATGGCCCATGCATATGAGATGCACGTGAAGAAGATAAGTCCTTGGGGATCAAGCAGCAATATCTTCTGAATATATTCTGAACTGATCGAAAAGATTGCATATGGGATAAGGAGAAGATGTCTCCTTATGAGAAGAGAACACATCCAGATAAGGGTTGGAGTTTGGATTGGTCTAGGGCTCAAACTCAATGGAGGATCAGAAATTGAGTCAAAATCCAACTCTAATTACTAATCTAATAAATAACTGAGTTGTTCTCTTTTACAGGTATGCACATACGCTGAAGTTAAGCAAAATTGAGAGCAAAAGAGCAAGCTATTTTGCAAGCAATTTATGTGAGATTGAGTGTGCACGCCTGCAGCTACTTGAACAAGATAGAAGAACCAGTTCCNAGAGGAGTACCCCATCATTTGTAAAAACCTTACATTCACACAGATAAAGGCAATATAATATTTCTCTCTTTCTCTAGCCCGGAATAGAATTCCGAGGTCCCAAGCCCGAGAAATAAATTTTTAAAGAAATTATTTTCTGGAATTGTTTATAAGGTTTGGAAATGAATTTGGATTAGAAAATGTTGGTATCGGGCCCGTATTTTGGTTCCTGCGCCCGGTACAAGTCTTATATATGATTTAAGATAATTCTGTGAAGTTTGGTGAGAAACGGAATCCGTTTGACGTGATTCGGACCTTAAATGCAAATTTGATGCATAAAGAAGTTTTGAGAAAATTTGATTGATCTTGAGGTTTAATTCGATGTTCATAATGTTATTTTGGTGATTTGAGTGCTCGAATAAGTCCGTAAGATGTTTTTGAGGTTGTGTGCATGTTTGGTTTGGAGCCTTGAGGGCTCGGGTGAGTTTTGGATAGCCCTGAGGTTGTGTGCATGTTTGGTTTGGAGACCTGTAGATGCGAAGCCTGGCTCGCAACTGCGAACCAGCCCAGGTCTGCCTTATCTCGCAAATGCGAGTGATATTTCACAATTCCGGCCTCGCAAATGCGAGGATCCCTTCGCAAATGAGAAGCTCCTCAGCCTGGCCAGTGATCGCAAATGTGGAAGTCGCAAATGCGACCTTCTTTTCGCAATTGCGAAGGTGCATTTCCCGTAACAGTAGAGGTCGGGGTTCGCAATTGCGAACCCCAGTTCGCAATTCCCACATCTGAGACCTGCAACTTTTATACTTAGCCGAATTTTTAACCCATTTTCATATCCTCCCAAAACACAAACACACTTAGGCGATTTTTCAAGGATTTCTTCTTCTCCAAATCAATTATACGTCGATTTTAACTAACTTCCTTCAATTCTTAACATCTTTTAACATGATTTCAACTTCAAATCAATGATTTTCATGGGGGAAATTGGGTGTTTTGGGTAGAACCTAGGTTTTTCAAAAATTGGGGATTTGGACCTCGATTTGAGGTCCGATTTCAAAACAAATTATATATTTGAGTTCGTGGGGGAATGGGTGATCGGGTTTTGGTTCGAACCTCGGGTTTTGACCACGTGGGCCCGGGGGCGATTTTTGACTTTTTGGGTAAAACTTTGGAAAACTCATTTTTATGCATTGGGGTTGATTCATTTAGCGTTTATTGATGTAATTAAGTAACTTGTGGCTAGATACGAGCGTATTGGTGGTGGAATCAAGGGGTAAAGCTATAGTTGAATCGTGAATTGTGTTCGCGGCATCGAGGTAAGTGTTTGGTCTAACCTTAGCTTGAGGGATTAGGAGTTGTGTCTATTTGCTACGTGTTAATTGTGGAGTACGACGTATAGGCATGGTGACGAGTATCTATACGTCAGTGTCAAGCATGCACGTGAGTCTTGTGTTATAAATTGTTATGACCCCTGTTGTGGTTTATTGTGCCTCACATGTTATTATCATCATTGTTCCCTTGCCGGGATATTGTTGACATATCATTGTTGTGAGCACGTGATTTTTGCCCTAAGCAAATTGTTCCAAAAGTTTCAAATAATTGATTTCTTTATTATTTTACAATTTTTGTGAATTTTTGTTAAATTTTTGTGTTAATTGGTTGCATTTTTATTCATATGAAAATACAAAAAATATGCATTTGCATTTAGGGATTTAATTTCACAATTTTAGTATTAATTAGGTACTAATTAGTTTTAGAACAAAATTTAAAGAAAATTGCAAAAAAATAGTTTCTTTGCACTTTTGATTGTTAATTGTTGCATTTATCTTTAAATAGAGTTTTAAATAATTTTAGGAGTTAAATAGTTTAATTAGGTCTTTGTTTTGTTTTAGCATTTTATAAAATCAGAAAAAATAAATAAATACAAAAATACAAAAATAAAATACAAAAGCAAAGTGATTAAAATACAAGAAAACAAATAAAAGAATAAAGAAAGGAAATGACTGCCAAGAATTGGGCCAAATTACCTAGGCCCAACAAAAAAAGCCCCACCCCAACCTAGCCCAAACGACCCTGCCCGGTCCAATAGCCCCATATTCAAAACGACGTCGTTTAATCCAGGCCATCCATCCCCTCTAATCCAATGGCCACGATTGATTCTTGAATTTAAATAAAACTGTCCAAAAAATCATACAAAACCTAAAACATAACCCATCTTCCTCGTTCTCTAGCCGCCACTACCGTCTCCGCTGCCATCCGCCCTAACGCCGCCGCCGGAAATCGCCTCACG